>NC_084566.2:2264124-2399124 GCF_033978685.3 Nerophis lumbriciformis
ATGTGAAAATTCAGCGATTTTGAATAAAAATAATCTAAAACTGGTGAAGTTAAATGGAAAATAACCATCCATCCATCCATCTTCTTCCGCTTATCCGAGGTCGGGTCGCGGGGGCAGCAGCCTAAGCAGGGAAGCCCAGACTTCCCTCTCCCCAGCCACTTCGTCCAGCTCTTCCTGTGGGATCCCGAGGCGTTCCCAGGCCAGCCGGGAGACATAGTCTTCCCAACGTGTCCTGGGTCTTCCCCGCGGCTTCCTACCGGTCGGACGTGCCCTAAACACCTCCCTAGGGAGGCGTTCGGGTGGCATCCTGACCAGATGCCCGAACCACCTCATCTGGCTCCTCTCGATGTGGAGGAGCAGCGGCTTTACTTTGAGCTCCCCCCGGATGGCAGAGCTTCTCACCCTATCTCTAAGGGAGAGCCCCGCCACCCGGCGGAGGAAACTCATTTCGGCCGCTTGTACCCGTGATCTTGTCCTTTTGGTCATAACCCAAAGCTCATGACCATAGGTGAGGATGGGAACGTAGATCGACCGGTAAATTGAGAGCTTTGCCTTCCGGCTCAGCTCCTTCTTCACCACAACGGATCAATACAGCGTCCGCATTACTGAAGACGCCGCACCGATCCGCCTGTCGATCTCACGATCCACTCTTCCCTCACTCGTGAACAAGACTCCGAGGTACTTGAACTCCTCCACTTGGGGCAAGATCTCCTCCCCAACCCGGAGATGGCACTCCACCCTTTTCCGGGCGAGAACCATGGACTCGGACTTGGAGGTGCTGATTCTCATCCCAGTCGCTTCACACTCGGCTGCGAACCGATCCAGTGAGAGCTGAAGATCCTGGCCAGATGAAGCCATCAGGACCACATCATCTGCAAAAAGCAGAGACCTAATCCTGCAGCCACCAAACCAGATCCCCTCAACGCCTTGACTGCGCCTAGAAATTCTGTCCATAAAAGTTATGAACAGAATCGGTGACAAAGGGCAGCCTTGGCGGAGTCCAACCCTCACTGGAAACGTGTCCGACTTACTGCTGGCAATGCGGACCAAGCTCTGGCTCTGAGCATACATGGAGCGGACTGCCACAATCAGACAGTCCGATACCCCATACTCTCTGAGCACTCCCCACAGGACTTCCCGAGGGACACGGTCGAATGCCTTCTCCAAGTCCACAAAACACATGTAGACTGGTTGGGCAAACTCCCATGCACCCTCAAGGACCCTGCTGAGAGTATAGAGCTGGTCCACAGTTCCACGACCAGGACGAAAACCACACTGTTCCTCCTGAATCCGAGGTTCGACTATCCGGCGTAGCCTCCTCTCCAGTACACCTGAATAGACCTTACCGGGAAGGCTGAGGAGTGTGATCCCACGATAGTTAGAGCACACCCTCCGGTTCCCCTTCTTAAAGAGAGGAACCACCACCCCGGTCTGCCAATCCAGAGGTACCGCCCCCCGATGTCCACGCGATTCTGCAGAGTCTTGTCAACCAAGACAGCCCCACAGCATCCAGAGCCTTAAGGAACTCCGGGCGGATCTCATCTACCCCTGGGGCCTTGCCACCGAGGAGCTTTTTAACTACCTCAGCAACCTCAGCCCCAGAAATAGGAGAGCCCACCACAGACTCCCCAGGCACTGCTTCCTCATAAGAAGACGTGTTGGTGGGATTGAGGAGGTCTTCGAAGTATTCCCTCCACCGATCCACAACATCCGCAGTCGAGGTCAGCAGAACACAATCCCCGCCATACACGGTGTTGATAGTGCACTGCTTCCCCTTCCTGAGGCGGCGGATGGTGGTCCAGAATTGCTTCGAAGCCGTCCGGAAGTCGTTTTCCATGGCTTCCCCGAACTCCTCCCATGTCCGAGTTTTTGCCTCAGCGACCGCTGAAGCCGCACACCGCTTGGCCTGTCGGTACCTGTCCGCTGCCTCAGGAGACCTATGAGCCAAAAGAACCCGATAGGACTCCTTCTTCAGCTTGACGGCATCCCGCACCGCCGGTGTCCACCAACGGGTTCTAGGATTACCGCCACGACAAGCACCAACTACCTTGTGGCCACAGCTCCAATCAGCCGCCTCGACAATAGAGGCGCGGAACATGGTCCATTCGGACTCAATGTCCAGCACCTCCCTCGTGACATGTTCAAAGTTCTTCCGGAGGTGGGAATTGAAACTCTCTCTGACAGGAGACTCTGCTAGACGTTCCCAGCAAACCCTCACAATTCGTTTGGGCCTGCCAGGTCTGTCCGGCATCCTCCCCCACCATCGCAGCCAACTCACCACCAGGTGGTGATCGGTAGAATGCTCCGCCCCTCTCTTCACCCGAGTGTCCAAAACATGAGGCCGCAAATCCGATGACACAACTACAAAGTCGATCATGGAACTGCGGCCTAGGGTGTCCTGGTGCCAAGTGCACCTATGGACACCCTTATGTTTGAACATGGTGTTCGTTATGGACAATCTGTGACGGGCACAAAAGTCCAATAACAAAACACCGCTCGGGTTCAGATCCGGGCAGCCATTCTTCCCAGTCACGCCTCTCCAGGTTTCACTGTCGTTGCCAACATGAGCATTGAAGTCCCCCAGTAGCACGAGGGAATCACCCGGGGGAGCACTCTCAAGTACTCCCTCGAGTGAATCCAAAAAGGGTGGGTACTCTGAGCTGCGGTTTGGCGCGTAAGCGCAAACCACAGTCACGACCCGTTCCCCCACCCGAAGGCGGAGAGAAGCTACCCTCTCGTCCACCGGGTTGAACTCCAACGTACAGGCTCTGAGCCGGGGGAAAACAAGAATTGCCACCCCAGCCCGTCGCCTCTCACTGCCGGCAATGCCAGAGTGGAAGAGAGTCCAGCCCCTCTCGAGAGAACTGGTTCCAGAGCCCTTGCTGTGCGTCGAAGTGAGTCCGACTATATCTAGCCGGAATTTTTCCACTTCGCGCACTAGCTCAGGCTCCTTCCCCCACAGCGAGGTGACGTTCCACGTCCCAAGAGATAGCTTCTGTAGCCGAGGATCGGACCGCCAAGTGCCCTGCCTTCGGCTGCCGCCCAGCTCACATCGCACCCGACCTCTATGACCCCTGCTATGGGTGGTGAGCCCATTGGAGGGGGGACCCACGTTGCCTCTTCAGGCTGTGCCCGGCCGGGCCCCATGGGGACAGGCCCGGCCACCAGGCGCTCGCCATCGTGCCCCACCTCCGGGCCTGGCTCCAGAAGGGGGCCCCGGTGACCCGCGTCCGGGCGAGGGAAATCTGGGTCCTTGTTTTTTATTATTCATGGAGGTCTTCGAGCCGCTCTTTGTCTGATCCCTCACCTAGGACCAGTTTGTCTTGGGAGACCCTACCAGGGGGCATAAAGCCCCCGGACAACATAGCTCCTAGGATCATTGGGACACGCAAACTCCTCTACCACGTTAAGGTGGCAGCTCAGAGAGGAGATGGAAAATAACTTTATAGTATAATCACTGGATACATATAACAATTTAATAATTTTTTTTTCTTTTTACATTTTTTTCTTTCCATGATGGCAGGTGAGGCCCTGCCTCACCTGCCTCTAGTGACCGCACGTCACTGGTATATATATGTATATATATATATATATATATATGTATATGTGTATATATGTATGTATATATATGTATATATGCCAAGAGTGTGCAAAGCAGTAATCAGAGAAAAAGGTGGCTATTTAGAAGAAACTGGAATATAGAACATGTTTTCAGTTATTTCACCTTTTTACATCTACAATGTAAATAGTCATGAGAATAAAGAAAACGCATTGAATGAGAAGGTGTGTCCAAACTTTTGGCCTGTACTGTATGAATGAGGTAGATCATCTCGACTTGATCAATTGAAAAGTAGCCCACCTGCAGCAAAAGTGTGGGCACCCCTGATATAAAGTGTGTGTATGGGGCGGCGACGTTGGGTTTAGAGTGTTGTGGGGGCCCGGAATTTGATTACATAACCCTGGCTGAGATCCAACTAAATTGTGACTTGCAGGTGGAGTTTGTGAGGAAGCGCTACCACAAGGACATTCTTAACAACCCAGTGTTGATGCTCAACTTCTGTCCTGATTTGTTGGGGGAGCCTCTGGAGCTGAACAAAGCAAACAGAGAAATCATGTTCCTGGTCGACCGCAGCGGCAGCATGAGCGGCGCCAACATGCGTCGGGTGAAGGTGACCTCAAGCAGCCAGTCTGCCAAGGTTTGGTGCTGACAGACCTTCAAGATGCTTTACCCCCACAGGAAGCAATGGCGGTCGCGCTAAAGAGCCTCCCTGCAGGCACCTTGCTCAACATCGTCGGCTTCGGCACCAACGTCAAGTCTCTGTTCACGGCCAGCAAGCTCTGCACCGACGTGAGTTTGCATCACTTCAAGGGGAATTTGAATTTCCTGATGGCAGATGTTTTTCAAGCGTGCAGGACGCTCTGTTTGACGGTCTCTAATCAAGCAATAGGTCACGTCCTGGGGTTGCCTTAGCAGCAGAGTATCAGGTTAAATCCAGGCGAGGGTCTGCGAGGACACACAGTATTTTCACAAGCCTGACCATATGGTGACATTTTACGCATGTTCAGCCCTCCAGCAAGGCAGGTGCTGATGTATGTTTACCTTCGCTTTATTACACCAGGTCTTATTCAATCACTTTCCACCCTGGCTGTGTAATTGGGGCATCTGATATCAGGACAGTCCATTTATGTCGCAGGTTATGTCCGCGCAGGCTTTGTGATCGTTAATCACCTACCACCTGCAGATATTATTCAACTGTTATGCTCCTTCAGTGATTCTGATTCAGAGTAGGGTTGTCCCGATACCAATATTTTGGTACCGGTACCAAAATGTATTTTGATACTTTTCAATACTTTTCTAATAAAGGGGACCACAAAAATGGCACTATTGGCTTTATTTTAACAACAAATCTTAGTGTACATTAAACATATGTTTATTATTGCAATTTTATCCTTAAATAAAATAGTGAACATACGAGACAACTTGTCTTTTAGTAGTAAGTAAACAAAGTCTCCTAATTAGTCTGCTGAGTATGCAGTAACATATTGTGTCATATATCATTCTATTATTTTGTCAAAATTATAAGTGGTACTTGTTCATTTACTGTTAATATCTGCTTATTTTCTGTTTTAACATGTTCTATCTACACTTCTGTTAAAATGTGATAATCATTTATTATTCTGTTGTTTGGATACTTTACATTAGTTTTGGATGATACCACACATGTAGTTACAGGATCATACATTGGTCATAATTTAAGTCCTCATGTGTCCAGGGATGTATTTCCTGAGTTAAATTAAAAAAAACGAAAAAAGATTTTGTGATGCTAATAAAATATCGATGTAATCATAGTAGTATCGACTGGATACGCTCCTGTACTTGGTATCATTACAGTGGATGTTAAGTGTAGATCCACCAATGGCGTTTGTTTATATTGTGACACCGGTGTGCTATTGTATCCTCCTACGCTGTGTTCCGAAGCATGTTTAGCTATTCCTCGTCCTGCAGTGATACTTGTTAGAAACTTACTTTATCAGTCGCCATGGAGGCGAGGATTAGTGATTTAGAAGTAGCTAAAACACTGCAGACTGCGGCTGGACATTAGCTGCTAGCTAGCTCGCCATGTCTTAAAGCACCTCTTCCTGAGGGTGTTTCAGTGTTATAACTTCACCTTTATCTTTAGGCAAAAATGCGTCCATTCTCCCTTTTCTGTCTACACACTGTGTGTGCTTGTAAGTACTCTGTGTGTGCGCGCTGCGGAACATGCTCCTCTGCTCGTAAAACCAGCAATATCACGACGTGACGACGCGCCATCATGCCTGTAAAAGAAAAGGGGGCGGGGACCGGTACTTTTTAGAGGCGGTATAGTACTGAATATGATTCATTGGTGTCACGGTTGGTAAAACTGGTGAACCCAAATGCAACAAAGACAAGCTGAATTAAAGTTCAAGGGTTATTATTAATAAAACCAGAGGGAAAGGAGGGAGCTAGTAGTCCTTGGCTTTGCAGTCCAGGAGAGCACACTAAGGCGAGCAGGCTGTGGCGAGCAGGCTGTGGCGAGCAGGCTGTGGCGAGCAGGCTGTGGCGAGCAGGCTGAGGCGAGCAGGCTGAGGCGAGCAGGCTGAGGCGAGCAGGCTGAGGCGAGCAGGCTGAGGCGAGCAGGCTGAGGCAAGCAGGCTGAGGCAAGCAGGCTGAGGCAAGCAGGCTGAGGCAAGCAGGCTGAGGCTAGCAGGCTGTGGCAAGCAGGCTGTGGCTAGCAGGCTGAGGCTGGCACACACGGCAGGTAGGGAACTGAAGGCAGAGGAAAAAACAGGGGTAAGATGAGGAGCCAAAAAACACAAATGGCATATTCGCAAGATTATCAAAAGTGCTAGAATTCTAGGACAAACGGGCGAGAAGCGTTACCACATGTAGAAAGGTGAAACGATCTGTATTCGAAATGACCAAGGGGAGTCTTACAGGCTGTTTTCCATTCGTCACCAGCTCGGATTCGAATCAAATGGTAGGCATTGCGAAGGTCTAACTTGGAAAACACAGTCGCTCCTTGGAGGGATTCAAAGGCAGATGCCAGCAAAGGAAGTGGGTATTTGTTTTGAATGGTGATATTATTCAACCCTCGAAAATCTATACAGGGACGTAGAGTGCCATCTTTCTTACCCACGAAGAAAAAAACCTGCACCGAGTGGGGAAGATGAGGGTTGAATAATGCCTGCAGCCAATGAGTCATGGATGTACGTTTCCATCGCCTCTCTCTCAGGGCGGGACAGGTTGTATAACCGACTGGAAGGCAGGGGAGCTCCTGAAAGCAGGTCAATGACACAGTCATAAGGGCGGTGCGGAGGGAGGGACAGTGCTTGTTGCTTGCTGAAGGCCTCTTCTAAGTCATGGTAGACAGAGGGAACCTTGGACAGATCTGGGGGCTCTGCGACAACTGGAGAGACTGTGTCCTTAGCAGGGGAGCGGGCAGATCGCAGGCAGGTGGAGAGACAGTAGGAGCTCTAGCTCACCACTTTGGCTGCAGCCCAGTCAATGTGAGGATTGTGACATCTTAACCAGGGCTGACCAAGGACTACAGGAGCATGAGGAGAAGAGATTATGTGGAATTGGATTTGTTCAAGATGATTACAAGGAGGTGCACAGGTTCGGATCGGTGAGTGACACGGGCAAGGAGTCGACCAGTCAGGGAATTGGCTTGTAAGGGTGAGGGAAGTGGCTCGATGGTAATGCCCACTTGGGAAGCAACGTCGGCGTCCAAAAAGCTCTCATCCGCCCCCGAGTCCACCAGAGCAAGGAGAGACAAGGACTGGGATTGCCAACAGAGAGTAGCAGAAAACTGCATTCGGCATAGGGACTTAGGGGAGGAGACAGCTTGGCTCACCAGAACCCCCACTGTTACTGGTGACCCTACTCTTTTGGCCGCATAGAACAGGTGGCAAGGAAATGGCCAGGTTGACCACAATAGAGACACACCTCTGCCCTCCTTCTGCGGAGGCGCTCTTCAGGTGTAAGGTGAGCCCGGCCCACCTGCATGGGCTCCTCAACAGGGGAACTGGAGGTTGAGGCTGTGCACATTGGCAAGTTGGGCTTGGCCAGCCTGGGTCTAAAGCTAGGGGGTTTTGATGACCTGCAAGGAACGGGGTCAGCTTGCCACTGGGCCATCTGGTCAGAGATGTTGATAGCTGCTGTAATAGCTTCGTCTAGGAACAGCTGCTCATTCCTCAGAGCAATCTCCCTTCCAATGACCCGACTAAGCCCATTCAGGAAAGCAGTGAGAAGGGCCTGGTCATTCCAGCCAGACTCCACAGCTAGGGACCGGAATTCACAGGCAAATTCTTACTGAGCTTTTCCCTTGACAAAGTCGCAACAACTGCTGACCTGCTTGCTTCCCTCGTATGGGGTCGTCGTAGACCCGCTTCAGTTCTGCAGATAGTGCAGCAAAGGACTGGATTACAGGGGATCATTGCTCACGAAGGGCATTGAAATAACTCAAAGGGGGCCCCTGTAGCAGGTTGGCTACGTAAGCGATCTTGGCTGCCTCACGGTCAAAGCGAGAGGGCTGAGCATCAAAAGCAAGCTGGATCTGAGTTAAAAATTCACAACAGGTGCTAGGATTGCCAGAGTACTTATCAGGCGGGGGGATGTGTGGCTCTGTAGCAGGGACAGCAGGGGGTGCAGGTGGTTCGGGTTGTGGTTGAGCTTGTTGATTGAGAGTGGTGAGCTGGGTGGAAACGCGTGACATCTGATCAATACGTTTCTGTAGTAGTTGGTCATGGTTTCCCAAACGCTGTCCTTGATTGGCAAGGGCCTCCCTCACACGGTCAAAATCTGCTGGGTCCATTGAAGGGCCAGATCGTTCTGTCACGGTTGGTAAAACTGGTGGACCCAAATACAAAAAAGACAAGCTGAATTAAAGTTCAAGGGTTATTATTAATAAAACCAGAGGGAAAGGAGGGACCTAGTAGTCCTTGGCTTTGCAGTCCAGGAGAGCACACTGAGGCTAGCAGGCTGTGGCGAGCAGGCTGTGGCGAGCAGGCTGTGGCTGGCACACACGGCAGGTAGGGAACTGAAGGCAGAGGAAAAAACAGGGGTAAGATGCGGAGCCAAAAAACACAAAAATGGCAGATTCGCAAGATTATCAAAAGTGCTAGAATTCTAGGACAAACGGGCGAGAAGCGTTACCACATGTAGAAAGGTGAAACGATCTGGCGATCGCGCCGAGTGAAGTCCAAACATTTGTAGGCTGCAGGTGATGAGTTGATGGCAGGCAGGTGAGTGATTAGGGTGCTGGGATCAGCTGTACCAGGTTGAGAGCTGGAGCCAAGCCTACGCCCAAAACACGCCCATTCTCCCAAAGACACACACATTGACAAACAGACACAGACAGAGACTGTGACGCATTGGTATCGCGGTACTATACTAGTACCGCTATACCGTACAAACCTAATTCAAAGTTTCACTTTTTATCTGAGTTCTTGGAATGTGTATCTTGTATCAAAAACTGGTTGTCCTCAAATTTCCTCCAGATAAATTCTAACAAAACGGAAACTCTGAAAATTGTTTCTGATAAAAAGATCCCCCTGATCAAGAACTCCCTTGGTACTCTGGGTGCATCTGTTCAAATCAGCTTCAGAAACATTGGGCTTGTGTTGGATCAGTCCAAGTCTTTGGAGGGTCACAGTCCTCAACTGACCAAAAACTGTTTTATCACCTCAGAAATATTTCTAAAGTGAGAAATTTGCTGTCAAAATTGGATCTGGAAATGATCATTCACGCGTTCATT
This sequence comes from Nerophis lumbriciformis, assembly GCF_033978685.3. NCBI lineage: Eukaryota > Metazoa > Chordata > Actinopteri > Syngnathiformes > Syngnathidae > Nerophis > Nerophis lumbriciformis. The sequence continues at coordinate 2,273,403 of NC_084566.2, forward strand.
TCATCTGGTATTGACTATTGTAATTCTCTCTTCACTCTTTTCAACAAATCAACACTAAAGAGACTTCAGACGGTACAAAATGCAGCTACCAGACTTTAGACCAGAACAGTCCATATCACCCTCATTTGATCCAGTCTTCATTGGCTTCCAGTCAAATTCAGTTGAAGATTTTAGTCCTGACTTTCCGTGCGTTGCATGGTGAGGCCCCTCAGTACATCACTGACTTGTTATGCCCCTACTCTTCAGTAGCAAGGTGGGACCCCTCAGTACGTCACTGACTTGTTATGCCCCTACTCTTCAGGGTCTTCAGGCCGGGGTCTTCTAAAGATCCCAAAAACTCATTTTAAAACCCTGGCATTCCAGGCTATAGCTCCCAGACTCTGGAACAATTTGCACCAGTCCCTCCGTGGTCTTGACTGTGTTGAAACTTTTTAAGAAACATTTGAAAACTTCTCTTTTTAGTAAAGCTTTTAGTTAATGCACCTTTTAACTATCATTTTTAATCACCTTTGTATCTTTTTATGATGTTGCCCCTGTTGTTTTCATTGAATTGTTGTGAAGTTAGCATGTTCGTCTCATGTTTATGAAGTTAGCATGTTAGTCTCATGTTTGTGAAGTTAGCATGTTTGTAAGTTAGCATTTTAGTCTCATGTTTGGGAAGTTAGCATGTTTGTGAAGTTAGCAAGTTAGTCTCATGTTTGTGAAGTTAGCATGTTTGTCTCATGTTTGTGAAGTTAGCATGTTAGTCTCATGATTGTGAAGTTAGCATGGTATTCTCATATTTGTGAAGTTAGCATGTTTGTCTCATGTTTGTGAAGTTAGCATGTTTGTCTCATGTTTGTGAAGTTAGCATGTTAGTCTCATGTTTTTGATTTTAGCATGTTAGTCTCATGTTTGTGAAGTTAGCATGTTTGTCTCATGTTTGTAAAGTTAGCATGTTAGTCTCATGATTGTGAAGTTAGCATGGTGTGTCATGTATGGGAAGTTAGCATGTTTGTCTCATGTTTGTGAAGTTAGCACATTTGAAAACTTCTCTTTTTAATAAAGCTTTTAGTTAATGCCCCTTTTATCTATCATTTTTAATCACCTTTGTATCCTTTTCATGTTGTTTTCATTGAATTGTTGTTTTACTTCACCTATGTTTTAAACATCGCTTTGTCATTTGATCTGTGAAGTGCTTTATAAATAAAATGTACTTACTCACCTATTCGCAGAGTTCTGACAGCATGTTCTGCCACAGGTCACGCTGATGCAGGCGTACGAGTATGTCCAGAAGATGAGAGCTGACATGCGAGGCACAGACCTGATGGGGGCGCTGTCCTGGGTGTACCAGCAGCCCATGCAGCAGGCGTACCCTCGCCAGGTGTTCATCATCACAGACGGGTCCATCAGCAACGTGGGCAGCGTTTTAGAGCTGGTCCGAAGGAACACGTGCGCTGGCAGGTATGGAGGCATTAGGTACTTTTCCACCAAAGGAACATCCCCACTTACGCGGGTAAATAAAGTTCCCCCCGTGGAATTTAGATTTAGATCTTCAGGAACCTTTCGGAGTTCCTCCTAGCTTGGTGGGACTTTTTCAAGCAACCAGAAAACTTTTGGGGGGCTGTCGAACGCTGATTGGTTGAACACAGTTGGGGGCTTCCTAAAACGTGTTTTTCAAAGCCATGACCACCATTGGAATATACGCGGCGACTTGTTTATTTACTTCTTGCATTGCTATTACAACAAGCTTGACAACAAAGAGAAAGAAGAACGAAAGGAGATTTCAAAATGCAGGAACTTTTGTGGGGCGTCTTTGTGCTGAAGAATGCTGATCAGTGGAACTATTTTGCAGTGTTTTTACTCAGGCGTAGTCTTTAAAATATATGCAGTTTATTGTTTTGGATTATTTTTACAAACTTCATTTCAAAGATATGAGAAGTGGACGGACTCTTTTAAACGTATTTACACTCGAAGCGGCGAGTTTAGCTGCTTCCTACTCTGACTTTGTTGGACAAATTTTGGGGAAAAGGAGGCAGCACACGAGTGGAACAAAGGTAAATAACATTAATTATTAACTACCGTATTTTTCGGACTATAAGTCGCAGTTTTTTTCATAGTTTGACTCCAGTGCGACTTATATATGTTTTTTTCCTTTTTTATTATGCATTTTCGGCAGGTGCAACTTATACTCCGGTGCGACTTATACTCCGAAAAATACGGTATTTACTTTGTTACATGTTGTAAAAATAGTCAGTGACACTTCATTTGTCATTATTAGCCTTAACCCCAGTGAACAGAATGCTAATGCTAACGCTAAAGCCTATGTGTTCGTGTTGTCAGCATGAGCTAAAAACCCTGACATTTATTATTTATATATTGTTATTTACAGATAAACCCTGACATTTATTATTTATATATTATTTACAGATAAACCGTGACATTTACTATTCATATATTGTTATTTACAGATAAACCCTGAAATGTATTATTTATATTTTGTTATTTACAGATAAACCCTGACATTTGTTATTTATACATTATTTACAGATAAACCATGACATTATTATTTATGTATTATTTACAGATAAACCCTGACATTTGTTATTTATATATTGTTATTTACAGATATGACACATATTATTGATATATTGTTATTTACAGATAAACCCTGACATGTATTATTTATACATTGTTATTTACAGATAAACCCTGACATTTATTATTTATATATTATTTACAGATAAACCGTGACATTTATTATTTATATATTATTTACAGATAAACCCTGACATTTATTATTTATATATTGTTATTTACAGATAAACCCTGACATTTGTTATTTATACATTATTTACAGATAAACCATGACATTATTATTTATATATTGTTATTTACAGATAAACACTGACAGGTGTTATTTATATATTGTTAACAGATAAACACTGACACATATTATTGATATATTGTTATTTACAGATAAACCCTGACATGTATTATTTATATATTGTTATTTACAGATAAATGCTGACATTTGTTATTTATATACAGTGTATTGTTATTTACAGATAAACCTTGACATGTGTTATTTAAATATTATTTACAGATAAACCCTGACATTTGTTATTTATACATTATTTACAGATAAACCATGACATGTATTATTTATATATTGTTATTTACAGATAAACACTGACATTTGTTATTTATATATTGTTTTTTTTTTACAGATAAACACTGACACATATTATTGATATATTGTTATTTACAGATAGACCCTGGCATGTATTATTTTTATATTGTTATATACAGATAAACACTGACATTTGTTATTTATATACAGTGTATTGTTATTTACAGATAAACCTTGACATGTTATTTAAATATTGTTATTTACAGATAAACCCTGACATTTGTTATTTATACATTATTTACAGATAAACCATGATATATATTGATATATTGTTATTTACAGATAAACACTGACACATATTATTGATATATTGTTATTTACAGATAGACCATGACATGTATTATTTATATATTGTTATTTACAGGTAAACCCTGACATTTGTTATTTATACATTATTTACAGATAAACCATGACATTTGTTATTTATATATTGTTATTTACAGATAAACACTGACACATATTATTGATATATTGTTATTTACAGATAAACACTGACATGTATTATTTATATATTGTTATTTACAGATAAACACTGACATTTTTTATTTATATATTGTTATTTACAGATAAACACTGACACATATTATTGATATATTGTTATTTACAGATAAACACTGACATGTATTATTTATATATTGTTATTTATAGATAAACACTGGCATGTATTATTTATATATTGTTATTTACAGATAAACACTAACATGTATTATTTATATATTGTTATTTACAGATGTACTGTACTGACATGTATTATTTACATATTATTTACAGCTGAAATGGACCAAAAGGACCCTCATGAATCCATCATTTACCAAGAGGACGACTTTCTGACTGTTGGACATTGCGGACAAAAGCCTGACTTTTTATGAACAATTCCGTACACTTTATTTGAAGTATTCTCCTTTTGTATATTATTGCTTGGTATTTAATTTACTTACTTTTTAGTAAAATAACTCTGACCTAATATTGTCTGTTTATTGTCATGGTATCAGTGAAGAAATAAACTAAACCACTCCTCCATACGTCATCAGCATGATTTGGATAAACTACTTTGAACTGTGAAATGTGGTGGAAACACAAACCACACACTTCTCCAGGAACCTATAGATCCAGGAACCAAATGGAAAAGGGCCTAATGTCTGCTTTTTGTTCCAGTGCCTGGTTTTCGGGCTAGAAGGCGGAGTCACCTGATACCTATTTCCTTCCTGACTACTTAAGCTCTCTCGTCTATTCCCTCTGTGCCTGTTGATTCCTGATGCTTCACCCTTCCAGTCGTGTTCATCTCCTCTGCTCTTGCTCCACGCACACTCATTGTTCCTGCGGCTCTGCCCCGTCGCAGCCGTGTAGTGTTTACTTGTTCTTCTCCATACTTTTTGTGTGCGTCCTTAATTGTTTTTTCTCACTCCTTTTTGAGTGTGCTTTTTGTTATTTTTATTCTTTCTTCTCTGCGTTGGGGTCCTAATCCGGACAGGCATGGGAATCAGCGGTCTTCTGTTTCACCCATCTATATTGCCCAGGGGCATACATTGTGCATTTTGGGCCACTTTTCTACCCATAAACACACACCTTAAGACAGCAATGTACTCACGCTGTGTGTTTACAATAAAGTAAACAGAAATGGGTGTCAAACTCGTTTTCATTGCGGGCCACATCGCACTTATGGCGACCATCAAAAGGTTGCTTGTAACAGCAAATAATATAGGAATTTGCCTATGGGTTTGATTATTATTTTTTGCGTGAACTGTAAAATAAAATCTGTATATTTTACTGTAAAACTCAGTCACCAGAACTGTACTGTGTGTTTTTTTACAACATAGTACAGTAGGGAAGGGACTCATATGGCTCCATCCATTTCTGGGTAGATCTCACATGAGAGGTAATAATTTTGCAATGCAGTCTGCTGAAAATGATGGAAAGTGCCACTCTAGATTGCAACTGACGTTGTGGTCAAAGTTGGAACTGCCACAAAACACATTTTAAGATATTCATCACCTGTCTGGCAGTTCATGTGGATAGTGCATTCCCTCGGTTCAATACGTTTCATGTGTCAGGTAAACTGCAACAAATGGAGTCATATGAATCCCCTTCCTACTGTACGGTAATAGGAAACACGGTAACACTGTTTTTTTACGGGGGGAAACCGGCAGCTGTGTCGCCAGGACTTTACTGTAAAATCTACAGTGGTTTTTAAAACCTATTACTGTAAATGGGAAAATTGTACCACTGTTTTTTACAGCAAAAATGGCAGTTTAACCACTAGAATTTTTCTGTAAAATTTACAATAATTTTTTTTTACAACATGGAAAAACAGTACCACTTTTTTTATTCTGGCGACTGAGCTGCCACTTTTATACCATAAAAAAATGTGATACCGTTTTTCCATTTACAGTAATACATATATATTTTAGGGTACAAAATGAACAGCTCAGTCGACAGAACTTTACCCTTAAAAAAAAAAAACGGATGAAATTGTTTTCAATTTACAGTAATATGCCTGGGGATAGGTTGATTGGCAACACTAAATTGGCCCGAGTGTGTGAATGTTGTCTGTCTATCTGTGTTGGCCCTGCGGTGAGATGGCGACTTGTCCAGGGTGTACCCCGCCTTCCGCCCGATTGTAGCTGAGATAGACTCCAGCGCCCCCCGCGATCCCGAAGGGAATAAGCGGTAGAAAATGGATAGATGGATGGCTGCTGTAAAAACCACCGTAGATTTTACCGTAAAACCTATTGTCATTTTTACAATGTACAATTTGATGGATAACATGGTTTGAAATCATAAGTCAAGCATATATTTAAGTAATTGTTTTTATTTTGACAAATAAATTGTTTGCAAAGTATGATAATATAATATTTGTTGCAGTATTGGATAAGAGTAAAGCTTAAAAAGGTATGCAATTTCATGCAGTACATATATTTTTGTAAATTGAAAAATGGATACATTTAGTAAGAAAATATAGAGTACTTAATTGACGCATTATTATTTCCAGGTGTTTGAGGGCCATATAAAATGTTGAAGCGGGCCAGATCGGGCCCCCGGGTTTCGAGTTTGACACGGTGGAGTAGAATGTGTGTGCAGAATGAGACTAAAGTCGAAGGGCTGGAGTAAATTTCAGCCCCGCCCATTAATCCCCTTAAGTGCTCTCGGCAATAAAAGTCTCCCTGGGTAATATACAATAACTCCATTTACAGCTCATTAGTATGCTGCTGGTGGACCGACTTTCTTCTCAGAATTTGGTTTGCTTCCTTTCAAATCTATATACTTACATAACTGATCGACTTTGTTTCACTTGTGGCGTATAAATGTTGCAGAATTATGAAAAATAGAGCATGTTTTTTCAAAGTAAAAATATGTTTAGTCATGTCAATGTAGTGAACGCACTGAACGCTGTTTCTAATAGACATTCCTTCTAATATAGCTAAATACGGCAACCAAAATAGGGGAAACATCTGGAAGTATGATGCAGTGCACTATTTTAAACACATCTGGTGTCTGGTAGGAAGTGAAGTGATTGTACCTTTCTTGTGTTGTGATGCAGATGCTTTGGCTTAGGTCTGGGTCCCAGAGCCTGCAGGCGACTCCTGCAGGGCGTGGCCAAGCTGACAGGAGGCACCACAGAGGCTTTGGAAGATGGGGAACGACTTCAGCCAAAGGTCAGGATCGCTGCCACCTTGTGGGGAAATGTATAGACATTGCTGAATGAATAAGCTAGTGATGTGCCGATCGATCGGCCACTGATCAATATCGGACGATTTCTGTAAAAAAAAGTATGTGATCGCAATTGTCGATCAATGCCTTTTTAATGATGATCACAAACGCCAATCTCCTCTGGCTGACACTGTATTTGTTTTTAGTCCCCCGGCTGACAAGTGGGTGGCAGCTAATTCTCCCCAAAGTTAACAATAATCACCTCCATTACGGCAAACACACTATATTTTAAATACCATTATCACTGGAGGACAAGGATAAACCTGTTACACCAGATCTGGGCAAATTAAGGCCTGTGGGCCGCATGCGGCGCATTAAGCTTTTCAATCTGGCCCGCCATACATTCCCAAATACTTTTTTAGACCTTTAACATCAAAACTGTATCTGCCATTATGATGTGCTGTGATGTTTTCAAATGGCCGTAAGTCTTGAACTATACAAAGTATTTCAATGGTTGGAATCTGCGCTTTTGCATGGTATACTAGTTACTATGGTTAATCGAATTAGTTACTATGGTAATCGAATTAGTTACTATGGTCATCTAACTAGCTACTACAGCAATCTAAGTCACAGCAGCTCAGACAAGGCACCAAGCAGTGTGGGTGGGGAGCGTTTCCACAGAGTGTTTCCAGAGCGGCCAGCCTGAAATGCGAGTGTCAGGGACAGACGCAGAAGGAGATTTTTACAACAAAGTTCTGAAGCTTAGTGATATATCAGATATAACAGACTGTAGGTGGGGTTGTTTTTTTTACCCTTCATGTTCATATTAGTGTGTGTTTGTTGCATTTTTGTTGATTGTAAAATATGTCGATGGAGAGGGGTTCTGATATTCATATATTGTCAATATTCAGTGTTTTATCGTTCATAGTTAATATTGTAAATCCCACATTCTTTATTTTCATATACATTCTGGGTGTTTTTTTTAAGGCAGTCTGTCATAACGTTTTTAGCTTTTAATCAGACATTATTGTTAGGTTTTGTATTAGTGTTCCTGAAAATAGATCTACCGGCCCCAGACACATTTTTTTCTCTAAATTTGGTCCGCCGAGTCAAAATAATTGCCCATGCCTGTTCTAAACGTTGGTCAGCCATCTTACACGCCGCATCACAGTTCGTCCTCAAATTCAGGTTTTCATCAATTGGGAACATCCCTTGTATGAACACGTGTCACTCATGCATGATGTGTAACTACCTTATCAGCTCATCAAGTCACTGAAAAAGGCCCTTGAACCTGTGCTGACTGATGTGCGGATTGACTGGTACCTGCCCGAAAATGTGGAGGCCCTTCTTTCCCCAAATGAAATACCTCCCCTCTACCCGGGGAATCGCCTTATTGGTTACTGCACGCTGTATGACATGACAACATTTAAAGCCAAGGTACACCAGACACGTTCATTGTGTGAATGTTGAGAGATGCGGAAGATGTCCGTTTCTATGGACAGTACACCAATGTTTATCTCCACCAACTGTATGTTTTAGTGTCAAGGGCGGGCCTATAAAGGTACACGTAATGCCTCCATTGGCTCGGTTTTTTGCCAGTCGAATGATGAGATCTCGCCTCCTACTTCGGAACTCATGCCTGCAGCTGCCTGCTCGGAAGGTAATGACTTGGAGGAGGAGCTGAAGGAGATCTCCAGAGAGATCTCCTATGAGTTTTCCTGTGCCAAAGATGCTGACCCCACAGGTCAGTAATAATAAGTTCCTTGTCTGTCTACAGCGTTTACCGCTTCTATTTACTACCTAGGCTGGTCCAGTGATGTTCGGAAAAGGATCCAGGAGAGCTCCTACATCCAGGAGCAGTATGTCCTCACCCACTGCTCCCTTAGTAGCGAGCGCAGTCCTCCTACGCACGTGCAGGCCTCGTCAAGTTCGGACGCTACGAGCAGGGCCTGTCCGCCTGACCCCATGGACTCCGCTCCGCTGCTGGACACGGGATCTTTACCACAAGGTCTTGAGAAGATGCCCGCTCTGGAACCGAGATCGTCTTTGTCTCGCTGGGCTGACTCAGAATGGCAGGAGAACCTCTCAGCTGAGAGTCCGCACGGCAGCATGAAAAAGGTTCATATTTTATATGTAGGCTTGTCTTGGTTTGAGTCGTTTGGTAGGTTAGCGTCAAGACTTCAAAAACGCCTGCAGACCACCTGCTGTACATTAGCACTGGAGCTTCTGAACTAGCGGTCCAAAAAAATCCAGGCGCTGAACAAAAGTATTTCTATTTCTACCGTCTTTTCCGGACTATATACTGTATTAGCCGCACCAGACTACAAGCTGCATATATATACGTTGCGAAATGAGTTATTTACACAGAAAGATTATATAAATGTTTATTAATATACCTTAATTGTTTCCAAACGGTCCCTGTAAAACGGCTGATCAAACAAAACAGAAGTCATCGTGATGGACCCACGAGCTGAGGAAGCTAGTAATCCAATCAGCTAAAGAGATTCCATAACTCCTTGTAAATTTACTGAGGAATTTGTGAAACTGTAACAATCAGGCATGTGATTTTTCCGTCTAAAGTCGGAATTCCGTCTTTTTTAATCTCGGGGGAAAAAAAAAAATTATCTCCCGTTTTTCCGTTTTTTTTTCCGACCCTAAATCAAGATTCGAGACGTAGTTTATGTTACGCCGTAGTTGATTGGTCGATATGTTCCTTGTGACCAATCAGGACATCTGTTATGAATGATGACGTTAATAACGTCATCATTCATAATGGTTATTACCGCCATTTTCCATATGTAAACGATGTCGGTTCTCGAGAGAAAGGACGCTTTACGAGTAAAATAAATTGATAAACATGTCAAAAATAAGTTTCGATGGGACTGGATGGAAAGGGAAATCACTGATATTGTTGGGAAGAAGGAAGTTACGACTTTGTTCTGTGATTTTATTCGGAAAATCGATCATTTGAAGGTTTGTGCACGTGGTGTCATGATAATATTGACTATGGATCACAAGGTTTCAAGGCTTTGGAAGTACATGCGAAACGCCAAAAACATATGAAACAACTTGAAGCAAGGTATGTTCTATTAATGATGTTTTCATGTCTTTAAACACTAAAATATTTTCTTCAAATGGTGCTGTCTTTGTTAATTTTAGCATGTTAAATTGGTGAAAAACCAGGAGCGGTGCCCCACCAGGGCACCGCCCTGGACCTGGCTGGGGGCCTTCGTCCCCCAGACCCCCGGAAATTTTTTCAGTCTTTTTCATTGTGGTCAAATCACATGCCTGAACAATACAAAAAGAATGCCATTGTAAGTTAATAATACTAAAACACACTCATAAACGTGTTAGAATATTAGCTAATGCTAACAACGCTCTCTTGATTACATTACAAATATGCATGAAAACAGTTTTGGTTATATTTGTAAAACGTACAAACGTTGCTTGGAGTGGTGAATGAAGAGTCCACACGAGTAGAAACGAAATGGACAGCTAAAAGACGGAACGGCACTTCTACTTCCGGTTGAAAGCACTAAATAGAAGGACACTGCAGCACCTGCAGTGAGCGAACTCGTCCAAAAGATGGCGCCATAGCACAGACAATAACACCTTTTCAGTATATTTTCTTGTTTTATTTTAAAAACTATTTTCATAATGGCCGTCTGCGAATAAAATTCCATAAATTAGCCGCACCCTTTTATAAGCCGCAGGGTTTAACGTGTCAGAAAAAAGTAGCGTCTTATAGTCCGAAATTTACGGTATATTTTATTTGGATTCTTTGTGTGCGGAAAGTAGGAAGGGCCCATTCGTCACGGTTTACCTGACACATGAAACGTGACCAGCTAGGGGGGGTGCATTATACAGTTTAGCCGCCAGACGGCAGTCGAGTGTTCTCTATCTTAAAACGTGTTTTGTAGCAATTCCAACTTTGACCACAGCGTCAGTTCCTATGTAGAGTGGCGTTTTCTATCATTTTCAGCAGACTGCATTGCAAAAATGATTAACCCCCTCTCCATATACATACATACACAACATGTATACACATATACATACATACATACCGTATTTTTTGGAGTATAAGTCGCTCCGGAGTATAAGTCGCACCGGACGAAAATGCATAATAAAGAAGGAAAAAAACATATACAGTATAAGTCACACTGGAGTATAAGTCGCATTTTTGGGAGAAATGTATTTGATAAAAGCCAACACCAAGAATAGACATTTGAAAGGCAATTTAAAATAAATAAAGAATAGTGAACAACAGGCTGAATAAGTGTACGTTATATGAGGCATAAATAACCAACTGAGAACGTGTCTGGTATGTTAACGTAACATATTATGGTAAGAGTCATTCAAATAACTATAACATATAGAACATGCTATACGTTTACCAAACAATCTGTCACTCCTAATCGCTAAATCCCATGAAATCTTATACGTCTAGTCTCTTACGTGAATGAGCTAAATAATATTATTTGATATTTTACGGTAATGTGTTAATAATTTCACACATAAGTCGTTCTAAGTATAAGTCGCACCCCCGGCCAAACTATGAAAAAAACTACGACTTATAGTCCGAAAAATACGGTACACACAAATATAATGTGTATATATATATATATATATATATAATACATGCATATATTTTTACAATTACATATAATTTATAAAGCTGTAAAAATACCTAATATATGCTAAAATGTATAAAGTCTACTCAACCAGCATCATAAATTACTCACTGACCCCCGGTGGTCCACGGGCCCCACTTTGACAAAGTCTTCAGACATCCCCGACATGTCAGTACTTGCCAATACCAAATGTTCAATTCCACTTTCCAGAGTTGTACTGAAGAACCTCACTGGAGACAAAAATCGCTGGCCCGTTCAACCATGGCAGCACGAAGCTTCTCATCGCCGCAAGGTGAGATGGAGATGCATCGCCTCAGGAGAGCTCTGGAGAGGGTCTCCTTCGACCAAACTCTGGGAGGGAGGCTGGATGAAAGTGACGGAGAATCAAAGCCAGCAGACGTACTGTCCCACAGAAGCCTGAATGATTCCAGTGAGGGTTTTTTTTGTACAAAATCCCTTTTCTCCTTTGATGTTGCTATCTAAGTTTCTCTTTCTTTTCTCCTCAACCCACAGGCGGTCTCCTTTTTCCCGCCTCTCCTCTCGACTGGGATAACTTCACAGACCCCGAGTATCTTTTCACTGCCGTCTCTTTGGAGGATCCTCCACCGGGTCAATGTCGCTCACTCATTCACGGGCTTCTAGGAGGCAGACCCGTGTCCTGGGAGGTCACCGTCAACCTGAGCCACCTCTGGGTGCCTGAAGACAAGAGTGCCACAGTGGTGGGAAGTGGAGGAGGAAGTGAAAGGGAATCTTGGGAGGAGATCGTTCACCAGCTCACAGCTCGCTCCGTCATAAGAGACTTTGAGAAAATGGCAGAGAGGGAGAACCAAACAGAGCACGGTTAGGTTTAATAGACCGATTCATCTACAATAACACTCGTATTGTATACCAGATACTGTACTTTCTTAGGTTCAGCAAAGCGATACCGTGTGAAGGCTATCCAGACCAGCAAGCATTGCAGTGTCACCTGTATGTACACGGCCTTCACCATCCTTGACAGCAACCCCAACAGAGGCTTCCAGGAAAGTATGGAGGTCCAAAACACAGGTGTGACACCTATCATCATCATCATCGTTTACTAGTCGTAGTTTGCTGTCATGCATGTATTTCATTCATATAGGAAAACAAAAACACTACTTTAATCAAGTGATTCTTTGGCGTACCACCAGTGGTACACATACCACAGTTTGAGAATAACTGGTGTAAACTATTTACTGGTACTCACAGCTTAAAATCGGCGAAATGGCGTTCGGTTTTTGTGCCTGAACTCTTTACATCAGGGGTCACCAAAGCGGTGCCCGCGGGCCAGTGACGTGCGGTGAGGTTCATGACTGGTAAGGCACTGACTTCATCACAGTCAGATTTACAAACATATGAACCCTAAAGAGTATCTTATTCACCATTTGATTGGCAGCAGTTAACGGGTTATGTTTAAAAGCTCATACCAGCATTCTTCCCTGTTAGGCACTCAGCATCAAGGGTTGGAATTGGGGGTTAAATCACCAAAAATTATTCCCAGGCGCGGTGCCGCTGCTGCCCACTGCTGCCCACTGCTGCCCACTGCTCCCCTCACATCCCAGGGGGTGATCAAGGGGATGGGTCGAATGCAGATGACAAATTTCACCACACCTAGTGTGTGTGACAATCATTGGTACTTTAACTTAACTTTAACTTTACACATACAAACTATAGCACACAAAAAAGCACATTTAATTAAAAAAAACGTTATTATGGTCTTACCTTTACTTATAAGTGCGGGAACAGTGGTGTTCGTGTTGGAGGAGTTGTGAATGAATGAAATATGAAATCTGTGCTGCAGTCTGCAGGTGTACCTAATGTTGTGTCCCTGCAGTCGTTCACAGCTCCTCCGGCGCGAGCATTGTTGTTTTTGCACTTTTTGGCTTCTTGTTAAGTGACTTTTTTTGGGTGGATTCGGTCTTGCACGTGGAGGGTTTGGGTGTGGGCTTTGGTTGGTGTGGCGCTCCCGTCGGGGGGTGCATGCTGCAGCGGGGGTGCATTAACCGGCACCAGGAGGCGGGATTACTGCGAGCCTCACACAGTGAGTCTTTGCAGCTGTTTTATGATTGCTCAGCACAAGAAATACATTACAAACATACAGTTGTTGACAAAATACACTGTACATTATATACCTCAGCTAACTAAACTATGGAAATGTATAATATAATTCATATAGCAATACGGTCTCACTGCACAGCAGGCCAGCAGTTAGCTGAGTCCGCAATCCATGTTGAGGCACAACTGAGTGACGTGCCTCAACTGGCTGCTGATCACCGCAAGTCTCTTCTCAGTATTTGAACGGCAAATGTGAAAATTCAGCGATTTTGCATAAAAATAATCTAAAACTGGTGAAGTTAAATGGAAAATAATTTTATAGTATAATCACTGGATACATATAACAATTTAATTATTTATTTTTTCTTTTTACTTTTTTTTTTCTTTCCATGATGGCAGGTGAGGCCCCGCACGTCACTGCCGCGGGCACCAGGTAGCCCGTAAGGACCAGATGAGTAGCCCGCTGGCCTGTTCTAAAAATAGCTCAAATAGCAGCACTTACCAGTGAGCTGCCTCTATTTTTTTAAATTTGATTTATTTACTAGCAAGCTGGTCTCACTTTGCTCAACATTTGTAATTCTAAGAGAGACAAAACTCAAATAGAATTTGAAAATCCAAGAAAATATTTTAAAGACTTGGTCTTCACTAACTGACAAAGAAACAGATTTGGTTTCCAGTTCAAAGTGTGACATGATTTATTTAAAAATTTGAGAGTTGACTTTTGTATTTTACATGAGTTATTATTTGTACAAACATGGTGCAAAGTAATTCATGATTTGTTAAAAAATGTTAGTGGCTAGCTAGTTAAAATGGAATATTGTGATTTCACAAGAAGTGATCATTTGAAAATGTTCAATTTGAAAAATGTGCACTTAGAGAACATATAAAAATAAAGTGTTGCATATTGATATTTATCTGTTTCTATATATATTTATTGTGAGAAATCATTAAGATGATCAGTGTTTCCATAAAGATAAATATCATTAATTATTAATAATAACATAGAGTTAAAGGTAAATTGAGCAAATTGGCTATTTCTGGCAATTTATTTAAGTGTGTATCAAACTGGTAGCTCCTGCGATGAGGTGGCGACTTGTCCAGGGTGTACCCCGCCTTCCGCCCGATTGTAGCTGAGATAGGCTCCAGCACCCCCCGCGACCCCAAAGGGAATAAGCGGTAGAAAATGGATGGATGGAAACTGGTAGCCCTTCGCATTAATCAGAACCCAAGAAGTAGCTCTTGGTTTCAAAAAGGTTGGTGACCCCTGCTTTGCATCAATAGCTTATTCAGTGAACTAAACGGTAAAAAAAAAAAATCAGTTCTCATCGTGGTGCAGAGTACTGTGCACTTTGACACCACAGCAAACTACAATACCCTTTTTGTGTTTAGGTACACTTGTGAGGAGCAGTCGCCGGTCCCACTCAGGTAGTCGCAAGCAAAAAACCTACTCTGTAGGTCTGGGCAGACGACCTGCCAGTGGGGACTGTGAGGAGGTTGAGGACACATTTAACTCTACAGGTAGACAAAATGGATGACGACGGTTTCCTTTGCCAAGATGTGAGCCATCTTTTTGTATCTTTCAGACAGAGATGACACCCCTACCTCACCTCAAAGCCTTACATCCTGGGACTCCAGTAAGTCTACTGTCCCAAAACATGTCCTCTCTCTCACCTCTAGTGCAGAGGTGTACAAACATTTTGACTGAGGGGCCGCATATATATTATTATAATAATATAATGGATGGCGACATAATTAATACTTATCATTATTGGTCATTTAGAGTATTTGAAAGTTAAACTTCCGTGACAACCTCCTTAAAGTTTTTTAATCATTCAGAAATATCAAGCAGCTAAAATGCACCAAACATGGATAAGTGTGGAGAGTGTTTTGCATTTTTCCCATCATCTCTTGTAATGGATTTAACTGGGTGTCATTTAGTTTTTTGCTTTATTTTGATTGGACGTTTTTTTTTTTTTAAATAATATTCAGTGTTCAATGAGCAGGTTGTGTTCTGTGTGACCATGTTTCTTGATTTTTTTATTTCCTTGCACCATGACTTGGGAAGGTTGTTTGGATTGGGACTTAAAAGTAAATGCTCTGTTGTTTTACCTTGTAAGTACAATTAATTGTTGAGTTACTACTGTTGGCCACCAGTTGGTGATAATATCTGAGTTGACTCAACGTAGGCTATTTTGTATATTATAAATACGAAGGTCCTGAGTTCAATCCCGGGCTCGGGATCTTTCTGTGTGGAGTACTCCGGCTTCCTCCCGACTCCAAAGACATGCACCTGGGGATAGGTTGATTGGCAACACTAAATTGGTCCTAGTGTGTGAGTGTGAATGTTGTCTGTCTGTATCTGTGTTGGCCCTGTGATGAGGTGGCGACTTGTCCAGGGTGTTCCCCGCCTTCCGCCCGAATACAGCTGAGATAGGCTCCAGCAACCCCGAAAAGGACAAGCGGTAGAAGATGGATGGATGGATAAATACAGCGCTCCAGACCAATTTGCTTACTGAATTTGTGCTGGCTCGTGGATGAAATTGTAGATGGCGGTTGGTCAATTGCGGCCGTAATTTAGCCACATAAATAACATGAACATTAAAAGCATGTTTGTCAAACTTCTTTATTATTACTTGGGGTGTCCCAAGAAAACATTTTCACTTTCGATACAATATCGACATTGGAGCCTTGAGTGTTGGCCGATACGATATCAGTACATACTTTTATTTTGTAGTGTGAACTGTTAGACAAGGTTTGATCTAGTGAAATCAGATTGTAGGTATGAAAAACACTAACCTTATAGTGTTAAAGTAGATACTGGAATTATTTTGTGTGGTATGTTGGAAAAGAACAATAGTTGGTATTAAAACACTAACCTTACAACAGATTTATGCTTTTCAAGTGGAGTGTTAATTTGTGTTTTGGCGACACCTAGTGGTCACAATAATCAATCAAATTAAGGGCAAGACACAAGCAGTTGAATGATGCGGACACGTTTGTTACTGGATACTTTCTAATATGCTTCTGCCTTGGAGACTGTTTATCTGTAATTATTTTGCAACTATAATTATTTGATACTTGATCATACTGACAAGTCTTAGACTGCATAATTGTTCAATTAAGGACACTAATTTTTTTCACATTGTCAAGAATTTTGAGAACAAAAAATAATTTATTCCATTTTGGAATAAGGCTGTAACATAAAATGTGGAAAAAGTGAAGCACTGCAAATGCATTGTATAATAAGTCTAATATGTTGAGCTAGTGAGCTTAGCTGTTACATAGAGTAGCTGATAGCTCTTAATAGCCTGTAGCCTACCATGTTTACCTTTTGTAAATAACATCAAAAAATTACAAGGGAAGATAAAACTTGTGTGCTTATTGGAGAATATTTGGCTGTTAACTTGCTGTCAAGCTTTGCACCAGTAAACACGCTGCAGGACTGCTTATAACGGGAGTTTTTAGATCCAATATCAATATTGGATCAGGACAGCCCTAATTATTACTGAATACATATTTGACCTTGCTGCTGTTTCAGATGTCGGGGGCAATGCCCCCAGTACTGCTGCCTCAGCAACAACAGGCCCCTCGTCCACACGTTCTCAGAGATCCATCGAGAGCAAGTCAATGGAGAGCTTCTTTGGCACGAGGTAAGCTTGGAAAACATGCAATAAAATGACACACTGTTGTTAATGCTTTACTTACACTCACTGGCCACGTCAACACCATCAACAGTTTAGTTCATTTTGCTCACAGTACATTCGGAAAGTATCCACAGCGCTTCACATTGTATGTTATAACATTTCCATCAAAATGACCTTTTTCCAAAAATAGAATACCGGTAGTCATTTTTGTCCTCAAAATTCTACACGCTACCACATCATGACAATGAGAAAAGTTGTTTTGTTTTTTTCAATTTGCAGATTTATTAAAAGTATAAAAAAGTATTCACAGCCTTTGATCAATACTTTGTTGATGCACCTTTGGCAGCAATTACAGCCTCAAGTCTTTTTGAATATGATGCCACAAACTTGGGACACCTATCTTTAGGCAGTTTCGCCCATTCCTCTTCGCAGCACCTCTCGAGACCCATCCGATTGGATGGGATATGTTGGTTTTCTTCCGGGATGTCTCTGTACATCTTTCCCTCTATCCTGACAAGTTTCCCAGTTAATGCCGCTGAAAAACATCCCCACAGCATGATGCTGCCACCACCACCAAAAAGACTTGAGGCTGTAATTTGCATCAACAAAGTATTGAGCAAAAGCTGTGAATACATGTGATGTTTTTAAAAGTTGTTTGTTTAATACATTTGCAAAAAAAACAAAAAAACAAATTGTTCACATTGTCAAGAATATTGAGAACAAAAAATAATTGATTCCATTTTGGAATAAGGCTGTAACATAAAATGTGGAAAAAAGTGAAGCGCTGCAAATGCATTGTATAACAAGTCTAATAGGTCTCATAGAGCAGGTGTATTTCATGTGGCCATTCAGTGCAGTTTCAAGGCAGGACACATTTGGATACCTGTAAACGTCACTGTAAATCTTCCAGGTTTCCGCTTGGCAGACTCAGATCCTCTATTTCATCAGGAAGACAGGTTCCTCTCAAGTCCCACTGCCTCTCTGCAGAGACTGAGAAACAACCTGATAATGAAGCGTCAGATTACCTGCCCCTGGTGAGTCATTGGGTCATCAGCAGCACATCTAAGCAGGCAGTTTAATTCATCACTGTCTCCTTAGGTTCGCCTGCAGCTAGCTTCAGGAGCTTTTCTCCTCACAGAGCTCTACGCCGACTGCGTCCAGATCTCTTTAGACCGCCTAAAGAGGGCCTCACCTTACACCCTGCATAGACGCAGCCTCAGCCCGCCTTTCCGCTGCCCATCTCCCAGCGCTCCATCTTTGTCCTCGGCCGCTAAAACCCCCGCTAGTCATCATGTCACCTTTTCACCATCATCCTGCTCCCTCGTCAAAACAAAAGCGCCTCCTTTTCACCACACCCCAGACGACATCCCACTGATGCTGGAGCCAAGGCTTCGCAGAAGACACCTGTCCGACCGAGATCCTGTCACCTTGTCCCCGGACCTCCCCAGCTCCGAGGAAGGCTCCCTCGAGCTACCGAGCGGCAACTCGCCAGGCCTGAGCCACGGCCAAGCCGACAGCGGTCGCGGGTCAGAAACCGACATGTGTGAGGGCTCGTCGCTGGAGCTGGCCTACCTCCAAGTGAGCAGCCAATTGGCTCAAGATGACCTGGAGGGCTCGAGCTGGGCAACGGCAGTGGCCCTCGCTTGGCTGGAGCATCGCTGTGCCGGATACTTCATGGAGTGGGAGCTGCTGGCTGCAAAAGCGGACTTCTGGCTACGAGGTCAGGAGCTGCCAGAGGGGGTGGACCTGGCCGGGCTGAGGGGGGCCGCCAGACAGCTGTTTATGCTGCTGCGCCACTGGGATGAGAACATCAAATTCAACATGCTGTGCTATAACCCCAACAACATGTGAGACAATCACCTCTGAAAACTGAGCCAAATGCAAGTGCCATTATTGAGTTAAATCTGCCATTTTGTCAAACAATTCCGCTTTTATGCAGTTATCCTAAGAAATGGCCTCATCTTACTTTGCCAAATCATCAAGAGTCAAAGTTAAACACAGTCCGTCCAATTTTGATATAGGAGCGCCAAATTTGTATAGTGGATTTTTTTGTTTGCAAAAATAAACTATAATATGGGAACTTGACTACTTGTGGTGTCCGTACAAAAAGGGAAACAAACAACCCCTGTTGTAAGTAGCATTTATATTTATTATAAAACGTCACATTTTTCACTTTTCTGTGTGTGCTGATGATCTGTGAAATGTTCACCACAGCAGCACATGACATCGTCACAAGAAGCTGGCCTACACTACTCGTACTAGGTAACTATATAACAGGAGTTGAGCTTATTCCTCACATGCTACACATTATTGCAGACCTGGGCAAATTAAGGACCGGAGGCCGCACGCGGCCTGTTAAGCTTTTCAACCTGGCCCGCCGGACATTCCCAATTTTTTTTATATCTTTAAGATGGAAACTGTAGCTGCCATTATGATATGCAGTAATGTTTTCAAATGACCGTGAGTCTTTAACTATACAAAGTATTTCAATGGTTGGAATCTGCGCTTTTGCATGATATACTAGTTACTATGGTAATCTAATTAGTTACTATGGTCATCTAAGTCACAGCAGCTCAGACGAGGCACTAGGCAGTGTGGGTGGGGAGCGTTTCTGTCAGGGACAGACGCGGAAGGAGATTTTTACAACAAAGTTCTAAAGCTTAGTAATATATCAGATTGTAGGTGTTTTTTTTTTTACCCTTCGCATTCATATTTCGCTGTTTGTTGCATTTTTGTTGCGTTTCGTTTGATTGTAAAATATGTCGATGGAGAGGGTAGGTGACGGTCATATGTTGTCAATATTCAATCATTTTATCCTTCATAGTTAATATTGTAAATCACACGTTCTTTATTTTCATGTACATTCTGGGTGTCTCATACAGTAAAAAAAAATTAAAATTCCATTCCGTTTTTTCAGGCGGTCTGTCATACTGTTTTTAGCTTTTAATCAGACATTATTGTGAGGTTTTGTTAGTCTTCCTAAAAATCAGATATACCGGCTCCCAGACACATTTTTTTCTCAAACTTTGCTCCCCACCGCCCCGAGTCAAATTAATTGCCCAGGCCTGCATTATTGGGTGCTTTGTGGAATATTGAGAGAAAACCTCACTATGCTGCTGTGTTTCTAACAAAGGGTGTTATGTAAATATAAGTTGTTTAAAAGATAGACCTACTGAAATTAGAAGATGACACATTTCAATATCACAATGGATGACATACTTGTAAGTCTTGATGTTGTGATTACATGATTTGGATATGGTTGCAACATTTGCTGCATACTCAACGTTTCATCACATCGTGTTAAATAGAAAATCACCTCATTGTGTCATGTGCCACCAAACAGTATTGCCTTGCAGTGACACCAACATTACTTGATGTGTTTTCTTGATAATACACATGTATTTTGCTTTCAGCACACTTCATTCTCCACGGGGCATTCATTGTTTTGGATAATTGAAATACTAACTGGTATTGTGACAAAACCGGAGAAACCATTCCTCTCTTCATAGTGGCAACAACTGCGTGTTTCATCATGTGTGCAGCTGTCTCCGGACCCTACCTTAGCTTCCTTCACTTTTTTAGCACAAAGCTAAGACTCCAATAATGGCTCCTTGAGAGTCTACCCCATTGCCGGTCTCTCTATGCTGGTGTTCAGAGAGTGGATGGCGCCTCAGCAGCTTTCACCCAAATACACTCCTACGTGTACCACATCTCATTGGCATTTGTCCTTGACAGGTGCTTTTGCCTGCGTTTCAGCTGGTCCTGCTGGGTGCAGTGGCGGAGCGAACCACAGACAGAGCAGAACGATGAGGTGACACACGTGGAGGGCTATGGAGCTGCTGCAAGTTGAGGGGTAGGTGTTCCACGAGAGCTCAATAAGACCCAAGATCAGGACCCTAAAGATACAACAGCACAGTTTACCTGTATGCATCTCATCTTGCTTAATGTTGCATCATTGGAATTACCTGAGGAGGTGGGCCATCTTTTTCACTCCTCGACTCCACAGCACGTAGGGCAGCGTGTGGAAGTACCACACGTAGAATTGGTAATGCAACGAGCGGCTGAAGCACATGCCAATGAAGTTGGAGGTAAACAGAATGAGAACGATCTGTAATTGGCTGTTAAGGTAGGACAGAAACTACGGAAAGCCAAACGATTGCTGATGTTCCTGAAGGATATGGTTGACAGTGGTTTTCTGAGCTGGGACTTTCCTCTTGCCAGGTTCCTTGAAAAGTTCAAATGGGCTTTCTCCCTGCCTGAAAAGAAGAGAAAACACACTTATTTACCATCTTGTAACCACTGCCTATTTCTATCTATAAGTGTACATACAGTCCGACCACTCGAACGGGTCAAACGTTTGGAACTGATTGAAGCAATTAGAGCCGCTACTTATTAGGGCTGTCTTTTACTAAGGATTTTCAAAGTATGGTCTGATTAGTTAGATTTTGCCCATACTTTACGATCCGTCAAATTTAAAGTTAAAGTACCAATGATTGTCACACACACACTAGGTGTGGCGAAATTATTCTCTGCATTTGACCCATCACCCTTGATCACCCCCTGGGAGGTGAGGGGAGCATTTTTGGTGATTTAACCCCCAATTCCAACCCTTGATGCTGAGTGCCAAGCAGGGAGGTAATGGGTCCCATTTTTATAGTCTTTGGTATGACTCGGCGGTTTGAACTCACAACCTACCTATCTCAGAGCGGACACTCTAACCACTAGATGGCATTTTTATTGTATTTTAAGCGAGAACAGATTGTTGTATTGACTGCTCAATAGATGTCAGTAACGTCACACGGATGTACATTGACTCTTTAAACAAAGGAAGAAAAATGGTCAGAACTCGAAGGTAGTGACCCTTTCTAAGTTACTTTAATAAACGTGAAGCAATAAATCAAAGAGAAAAATAACATGTAAGCATGAAATATGCCGGTCTTGGCAGAAGGGGACTGTGAGGAGGGTTTGGGTGGAAGGGATAGGTTACTGTTTAAGAGTCTTACGTGTTTCATTCTCGTTTGTTTAAATCAGACCTGGGCAAAATACGACCCGCGGGCCACATGCGGCCCGTTAAGATTTTCAATCTTTCAATTAACATCAAAACTGTCGTTGCCATTATGATGTGCGGTGCTGTTTTTAAATAACCGTAAGTCTTGAACTATAGAAAGTATTTCAATGTTTGAAATCTGCGCTTTTGGGTGTTGTACAAGTTATTACGGTATTTTACGTCACAGCATCTCAGACCAGGAACAAAACAGAGCAGCCAGCCCCAAACGCGTGTCAGAAACAGGTGCGGAAGCAGATTTTTACGTGATAATATATCATACTGTAGGTGTTTGTTACATTTTTGTTGTGTTTTGCTTGATTGTAAAAATCTGTCTTATCGAGGAGCTGGTCTGAGAAGTAAAAGATGTTCATATGTTGTTAATATTCAGTGTTTTCTTGTTCATAGTTAATGTAAATCCCACTTTCTTTATTTTAATGTACATTTTGGG
Source organism: Nerophis lumbriciformis (assembly GCF_033978685.3). Taxonomy (NCBI): domain Eukaryota; kingdom Metazoa; phylum Chordata; class Actinopteri; order Syngnathiformes; family Syngnathidae; genus Nerophis; species Nerophis lumbriciformis. Next base: position 2,296,066 of record NC_084566.2, read on the forward strand.
TGTCACATTCAGTAAAAAACTGTAAAATTCCATTCTGTTTTTTTGAGGTGGTCTGTCATAACGTTTTTTAGAACTCTATCGGACATTGTGACTTTTGGTAGTAGTGTTCCTGAAAAAAGGGACCCAAACACACATACTGTACAGCAGATTTTTACAGCTAAATTTGTATATATCATTTATACACACATACACATTGGCCCCCCCAGACACTTTTTTCTCTCTCAATGTGGCCCCTGAGTCAAAATATTTGCTCAGCTCTGGTTTAAATAGTGGAAACTGCTTGGTAACTTTAACTTTATCAGAAGGTACAACACTCCCTCGACTTGCTTTGTTTCGTGTCTCACTTAAACTGCTCCCCCTGCAACCTGTGTTAGCTAGGAACATAAATATGACACTTTGACTACGTTTACGCTGCAGGCAAAAGTAGACCAAATCTAATTTTTGAAATATTTAGTTTAAGTAAAATATGATCTTTGTCAAACTCCAGTATCACACAGGCCCCAATGTGGCTTGATGTCACTTGCATGCGCAATTTGATAAAATGAAAACAAACGCAGTTGACCGTAAATGAACAAGGAGGGCGCTACTACACAAGAAAACATGGACGCCACAGATCAGCGTTGACTATTCCAAGACACTCCTACTACTTACACAACTTGTAGAGGCGCTGTAGAGTCATCTTCACATGACTATATTTGTGGTGAATAAATACGAGCTTTACAGTCATTTTGGTTTTCGTCAGTTAGTGTAATTCAACAGCAGGTGTCATGCAAGTGATGTTCACCTATTTATTGCTAGTGTGACAAAAGTGACTCTTCTGCAGAGTACTCCCTCACCTTTTCCAGCGACGAAGAGCAAAGAGCAGCAGGGTCAGCAGGTGAGCTGCCAACAAGACGAAGTGGAAGTAGCGGTTCAAGAAGAGCCACTCAGGCAGGAAGCGCCAGTTGACCGTCCACTTGAACATAAACTGACGCCCCAGGTCAAAAGCCCGACTCAAGTAGCCGACATGGTTCTCCAGGAGGAAAGGCAAACCCAACAAGAGCTGTAATGTATCAGGACAAGTTAAATACGATGCAAGTGTGAACCAGTGAATATTATTTACCTGTATGTTTGCACAAAGAGCAAGTTTAGGGATCATCCTGATTAGACCGAACTCGGACAGCAGGAGGAAAAGTAGTCCAGGTGCAAAGAGGAGCACGTTCATTTTCACAGACACTGCTAAACTGTCAGAAAGAGAGGAAGACTGTGCCGTTATTTAAAAAAAAACTAACTCATTCAGATCAAAGAGAGGCATCTCGCGAGCAAACGTCTTCACGGAAACCCACACTTGCCTGTAAAGGCCACAGCCAAGGGACCAGTGACCATCAATGAAGAAGTTAACAGCGGCGAATAACAGCATCATGGCCACTGGGTCGTTGAACAGACGCAGCACGAAGATTGAGTGGATCCGATAGGAGGCACAACACATAAAGAAGAACACATACGGAGGAACCTGTGGGACGAGGAGGACATTGAGAAACACAACTTGGAGAATAGACAGACACTATTGTAATGTTGGCGATGAAGAACCTGCAGCTCTTCTAAAATGCTACTGCTTGAGTGCTGAGGAGAACTCAGAGAAGAGCTCAATTAATGTTAGAAACAATCATCAATTTCATGACCTTAAGGCTGGATTATTTTAGGTTTATATTTACGGACTGTTCTAGCAAGCCTTTAAGGACCCTCCATCACAGAGGACTGAGCAAGACTGCGGAAAACTTTTGGGAAGCAATGTTTCAATTAGTTTTTCAAAGTCACACTTTTTAGATATAGATTTTTAAATAGCTACAATGAAGTTTATGTTAATGCATTTTTTTATTAAGGGCAAATACACTGGTATAATAAAGTATATAACACACAACACGTGCAATTTTCACCTATGATAATTAAATTATGTGTATTTCTTTGACATTGATGCAAATTTCCCTTGTTTTTCATATGTTTTTGCTTTGTTCTATGTGGACTTTTTGAGCCTGCACTGCAACCTGCAGATCATATTAGCTCATTTTATTCATTTTACAATTGATCCACTGTTTGTCAAACAATTGTGGATCAAAAAAAGTTTGTCTAGAGCTAAGGATAAAAGTTGGCTCTTCTGCCGCTAGCTTAATGCTAATGTACAACGGACCAGTCCATTGACAGGCTAACAACAATTTGCATTGTGATCTTTTTAAACTTTTGTACAAACGTTTAACAAATTAGATTTTATAAATTGACAAAACAACAAATGTATTTCTATTTACATGCATATAGGCACCTAACTATGTGGACACGCATATACTACTTAGCCAGTCTGCGGTTTTGTGTGCCGCTTAATTACAAAGCCTGTTGCTCATACCTCAAACTCAAATTTTTAAACAAATTCATGTAGTAAATGTGTAGTGGAACATGACTGCCACGCACATCAACTAATCAATAGATTCCTCTATTTTTTTTAAACCAAATTTGGCTTCTATTTTTGACAAATGGGCTTAAAGGGGAACATTATCACAATTTCAGAAGGGTTAAAACCATTAAAAATCAGTTCCGAGTGGCTTATTTTATTTTTCGAAGTTTTTTTCAAAATTTTACCCATCACGCAATATCCCTAAAAAAAGCTTCAAAGTGCCTGATTTTAACCATCGTTATATACACCCGTCCATTTTCTTGTGACGTCACATAGTGATGCCGATACAAACAAACATGGCGGAAAGAACAGCAAGGTATAGCGACATTAGCTCGGATTCAAACTCGGATTTCAGCAGCTTAAGCGATTCAACAGATTATGCATGAATTGAAACAGATGGTTGTAGTGTGGAGGCAGGTAGCGAAAACAAAATTGAAGAAGAAACTGAAGCTATTGAGCCATATCGGTTTGAACCGTATGCAAGCGAAAACGACGAAAACGACACGACAGCCAGCGACACGGGAGAAAGCGAGGACGAATTCGGCGATCGCCTTCTAACCAACGATCGGTATGTGTTTGTTTGGCATTAAAGGAAACTAACAACTATGAACTAGGTTTACAGCATATGAAATACATTTGGCAACAACATGCTACTTTGAGAGTGCAGACAGCCCAGTTTTCATCAATTAATATATTCTGTAGACGTACCCTCATCCGCTCTCTTTTCCTGGGGGTCTGGTGGCAAATTTCTTTGACTTTATCGTTGGAAATGCATCTGCTTTGAGTGTCGCAGGATATCCACACATTCTTGCCATCTCTGTCGTAGCATAGCTTTCGTCGGTAAAGTGTGCGGAACAAACGTCCAATTTCTTGCCACTTTCGCATCTTTGGGCCACTGGTGCAACTTGAATCCGTTCGTGTTGTTACACCCTCCGACAACACACCGACGAGGCATGATGTCTCCAAGGTACGGAAAACAGTCGAAAAAAACGGAAAATAACAGAGTTGATTTGACTCGGTGTTTGTAATGTGTTTGAGAAAATGGCGGATTGCTTCCCGATGTGACGCTCCGAGAGCGAATAATAGAAAAATAATATATGGTCTTTTTTCTGCAACATCAAGGTATATATTGACGCTTACATAGGTCTGGTGATAATGTTCCCCTTTAAAATAATTGATTCCACTTGTACTAGCTTCACTGTACTAGTACTATTCATGGTGCAGTATAGCATCGTATACACAAACTGACCTTCTTGGTGCGGCAGTATACTCTGAAGACCAACAGTAGCGTGATGAGGTAGAAGACCGCAAAAATATACTGGCCCAAGCGGATGTTGGCCCCGGAGCTGGTGATGTAGTACAGAGCAGTGAAGACGTACACAAAGCCAGCTGGATACCTACAGTCAGAAAATCATTATTTACACATTATTTTAGACTATGTTTACACTGCAGGACAAAGTGGACCAAATCTAATTTTAGATTAAAGTAAAATGTGATCATCAGACTCCAGTATAAACGCACACAGGCCCCAATGTGGCCTTGACGTCACTTGAATGCGCAGTTCGATAAAGTAAAAACAAAAAGGAAGTTGACCGGAAGCGAAGTGACCCAGAACAACAACAGAAGGACGTACACGGTCCCGTTTGTCTGCTCAATAGACAACCAATAAAATGTGTAACTTTCCATGTCTCTACTCTGGACGTTAAAAAAAAATAGAACTCTTGACTGCAGAAAACTTGTTTTGAAAACAGCGCTCATCTTCTGTCGTCGTCGTTTTTGTTGTTCCAGGTCACATAAAGATGAGGATATGTAAAAGAGACACTGAGTATGTGCAATTGACCCAATGTCCAAACGTTAAATAGGCAATAGAGAAAATAGCTTTCCACTTGGTTTAATTCCCATTTTCGATCTTCAAAAACATCAATGAAATAGGATAATGGATAACAATCATTTGTCATGTCAAACCGAAAAATGGGGAAAATTTATTTTTATGTGAAATTATTTTTAAATTCCAAATGAAAAACGGATGGCTGCGACGTACACGCTACCAAAAACTGCAGGACGAGGAAGAAGAGAATTGCAAAAAGGCAAAGTGATTTTCTTTTAGTCTTTTCCTGTGCACACGAATAACGTGGCTCGACTAAAGCTGACATAAAAGAGGTCGCATTGCCGTTTAGACTGCAGTCACATTTTGAAAAGATCCAATTCCAAACGGATTCCGACTACCTCCTGATGTGACCCCAATGTGATGCGAAAAGATCAGATTGGATTCACTTACGAGCGTTCAGACTGACAAAAAATATCAGATCTGGGTCACTTGAGGGCAAAAAATGTTTAGCCTAAACGGAGCCTAAGTTCTTTTTATGCTTAGCCAGAACTTACACCAAGGGGCCTGTGTCTCCTTTAAGCTGGGTGTAGTCATAGGTACCATTGATGACTCCTTCCACTTCATCCATGTAGGCTTTCCAGTCAATTTCAGTGTCTGCAAGATATAAATGAATTAGTTTTACACATTTTTATTTTGTATTCTACATATACAATTTTATATGCTATATAACACAATGGTCATTGGCATAAAGACAGTATTGGTCCATGGCTGCTTATTTTAATAATCGTAGACATTCATTTTAATATAGGGATACACTACAATATTTAAAAAAAACACTTTCTATGCTGTACCATTAAAATAATTTATAGATTGCTGGGGGAAAAAATTACGAAAAGTATGTCTACATTTTAACTTTTGAACCGGACCAGCAATGCCATGCATGTGCTGCAAATTCCATTTGACAGGTGGTTGTCTAAAATGCTTGCTAACGCTAACCTTGTGGCATTCACTTACGTCCACCAGAGGGGCAGATAGCCATAGCATGCTAACTAGCCTCAAGGCTACTTACATGCTACTTTCTGAATGACCCACACATTGATGCCGATCTCCAGAAGCCACAACACGGACACCACTAGAAAGGTGTACTCCGTCTTGAACAGGACTAAATGTTTATCCTGCCACAGCGAGTGAAGCGTCGTCCGTAGGATAGACGTGGAGGCAGAAGGCTTTTTCCTCACTCCCGCCATTGCTGCGGAGCTGACACTCGAGAGACATGCGCAGTCGAGCAGTCTAACTTTATCCGTGACGTATAGGGTCGACCTGTGTCACGTGACAGAGTCAGCCACGCACTGAATAACAAATGTGGTTTGTTTACAGAGTGCAGATGTACTCGCCTTGGTACATCACAGTGTGGCGTTAGTAGTACCCATAATAATAATATTTTTTAAACTTTGAGTTGTTACTGTTGGTAATTTATGATTACTTTTTAGACTGGTTCTGAAGTTAATTTTTGCACTGAATTTCACACATATTTTTACGTGTTTGTGTATTGAAGGTTTCCATTCCAAACAACAACTTGTTGGTAATATATTGAACCTAAACTGTAAAATATGTATTGTATGGAGACTGTCTTATAATTGACAATAGCCACAATGCACTTTGTATGCTGTGAAGATAGTTTTTGCACAGAATAAGACTTGCTTGTGAATGAAAAAGATCCTTACCTGTGTTGGCAGTTGTTGTTGCCTCAGGTGTCAGGTGCAACAATTTAACAGCAGAGGGAGACAGCCTCCTATCTCACACTGCTGTTAAAAGCTATTGGTAAACTAACATCTGCAGTTTTTCCTCAAGCATTTTGTAAATCCTGCAAATCAATATTGATCATTGTGATTGTGCAACAGTGTGTAATAGCCATCTCGGTCCCTTTGATTTCTGTCAAGATAAGATCGGCTTATTTAATTATTGGTTATTCTGTTCATTTCAAAAGGTTAAGATTTATTACATATTTTTTACATGATTTCCATAGGCCTTCTGTGATGTTTCATTGCAGTAGGTACAGCAGCATATGTAATGCAATAGTGGTGTCACCCACTTCTTGTTCAAAACAATGAGCGTGAGGGGTGGGGGGTCTGAACTCAAAACATGAAGCCTTTCAGAGAACTCAAAGGGGACCTCTCAGAAATATTTTGCAACGGTTAAGGAAGTTATGATGACGTCACTTTTTTTTCCCTTTTTTTTTCCTTGACTCCTCCCCTCACCCCAAGAAAGTTTTCACCTGCTCCCCAGCCATCGCGTTCACATTGCTGCCGAGATTGAATTTCGAACTATCCTAAATAACAACAGCATATCCTTCTTTACCGCATTCATAAACACTCGCTTGTGTTTTCTTCCCAAAGTTTTGCTACATTGTGGTTTAATGTTGAAATGTGGGCTGCGTTCGCCTGTAAAAGTCGAGTTTGTTTGCAAACAAAAGCCAGCCACGTGGAGAACCTGGGCTACCTGGGAAGTGTAGTTTTCATTTAGGCGTGGGAAACCCGCTCATACGACATGTTAACAACATTACCCACAATGCACCAGGAACACCAGCTGAGTGCGAGCACTGGGGCAGGAACTTTTTTTGTGTCAAGTATAAATAGGTTCTGTGTTTACAGTTAGCTAGATAGAGCTCTTTGTTGTCGCCTCAAAAAATGTTGTCAAAATGTACGGACTGAGCAACAGCTTATTTTCCGTCCCTTAATTCCTTCAGGAAAGTTATTTCAAACTATATCCAAACACCCTTTTTTTGCCAGAAGACACTTTTTTTTTTTTTTTTTTTTTTAGCTTTCCCACCCGAAAGCGTCCTTTGGAAGCCTTCCTAAGGTAATACTTGTGTTTCTTAACTAATTGTGCTCTGTATATTGTCATTTTTAAGTAATAATGTTCAAATATTTGTCGTGAACACAACAATACAGCGCTAATGTGAGCGGTACTGTGTTGCCCTCGGCCTAACGGTCGGCAAAGAGACATGTTGTCGCCTTTGTTTACGACAAGCACGTTTCCTGTATTGCAATGATACACCAACTGCACCATCGAACCGTTACATAAAACTACTTTTTTTCAGTGTAAAATTAATCCTTTCAATATGTTTGATTTAAAAATGTACATTATTTTTATATAATGCTAATTACATCACAGTTAACACTAGAATAAGTAGCACAACTGTCCACAACTGATTACATTTTAATCCGATTTAACATGAATATGTATTATACATTTAAAATATTGTTTTTATTATTCATAATGTGCTTTGTCAGATGTCCGCTGTGGCCAAACCAGTCCTCAGGTCTTGATGAGGCGCTTTGTTGCGTGCTGTTGGCAGGTTTACTGTACTTACATACGCACATGTAAAAAGACTGTTTTGAACATTAGCCAAAGTTTAAAAATAGCTTGAAATAGATGAACTCAGCCCTCTAGCTTATCATCTGCTGGCTGTTGTCTGAACGAATCCTTGCCACAGTGTAGAAGTCCTATTGAGGTCAGATATATTTGTGACCTTTCCATAGCCCGGGGGTCAGCAACCCGCGGATCTCGAGCCGCATGCGGCTCTTTAGTGCTGCCCGAATGGCTCCCTGGAGCATTTTTTAAAAAGGATGGAAAATGAAAAAAGATTGGGGGGGTACGAATAATTTCTTTGTTTTAGTATGTTTTTTGTTTGAGGACAAACATCACACAAACTTTCCCAATTGTTAGAAAGCCCACTGTTTAATATGTTTGTGTGTATGCTTCACTGATGAGACTATTTGGTGAACATCGTTTTGTCCTACTAATTTTGGCGATTCTTGAACTCACCATAGTGTGGACTGTGACGCAACAGTTTGTTTACATGTGAAAACTTCCACTCCTTCCTTGTCTCATTTTGTCCACCAAATGTTTCATGCTGTGTGTGAATGCACAAAAGTGCGCTTTGTTGATGTTATTGACTTGTTGGAGTGCTAATCAGGCATATTTGGTCAGTGCATGACTGCAAGCTAATCAATGCTAACATGCTATTTAGGCTAGCTGTATGTACATATTGCATCATTATGCCTCATTTGTAGGCATATTTGAGCTCATTTAATATCCTTTACTTTTATCCCCTTTGTATATAATTGAATTTTGCAATATTACATACACATTATCTGTATGTAATATTCGCTGCATTTCAGATGGTTGTTTGTGCGCTATGTTGTTCCAGACCACAGCAAACATTACCTAACTTGCCAAAGATTGTAATAAATCTATTAAAAGAAGACAGCCTGCCGTTTCCTTTAACTTGGACACACACATCTATACCTTTTGGACATTAAAAACCAGTATTTTCCAGGATTTATCTCACCTTCTGAGTAGCCTCTGATTTACTAATGGTTTCTAATGTTGTATAAATGTGTAGAATAAATTTCAACATTTCCGTCAATCAAGATTTGCTTCAGCCTGCGACACATAGTTATTTTGATAGTAGGCTATTGTAGTTAATATAGACACTTACGTCATGTGTTGCCTTCATTATAACACTTACCGGTATATACGGCTTTTTATTTTTTGCGGCTTGCGACAGATTAGTTTTTTTTGTATTTTTGGTCCAACGTTTTTGGTTGCCAACCCCTGACATAGCCCATGTAAATAGGAAATCTATAAATGTGGCATAACTTGTGAGACGTCTTGTCTCATTCAACAAAACCTATCATCAGCTATGAGAAACCCACACTATGGTACTACTTTTAAGGGAAGCATTATTTACTGCTTTGAAATAGGAGTTCAGAACATTCAGATGTTCTCTTGTAATATGTAACATAAACAATGGCTTGTTAGTTTTCCCCGTAATCAAATAAATTAAGTCAAATGTCCATCCATATGTGGCATAGTGAATGGACAAAAGACACTAAGTGGTATTACAGTTTTTGTACTGCTTTGAGGAATAAAATATCTAATTTATTTTGTACTTTTGACTCATTTACCACTTTTTTTGTTACTTTAAGTCTAAATATTAGAGGGACAACGGATGGATAGAAGATTTTGGATCAAAATGGATCTCCTTGTGTGTTGTCATTAAAGCCCCGGGTCCAAGTCGTCCATTCTGTGTCCACACCTGCATGCTTTCACTGTTGTTTACGCACACTGTACCAATGAATCCCTGCCCCCACCTCTTAAAAAAACCTGACTGACAACGGTTGCTCAACCTGTCTCCCGCCTCTTTCCGTCTCCTGTCTCATGGAGACCATTGTGCCTGGGGGCACAACTGTTTGGTGTCAGGGTGATGAGCTATAGTAGATGACATGTAAACACTGTAACAGAGATTCCTTTTGAAAACAATAGTTCCCCAAACAGAATTAAAATTGATGTAAAGCTTTTGAACGTCAACCATCTGTCACTCATTCTTGTGGTTTTTATATGTAAGTGCTTTGTTTGCCTATGGTGAGTGTTGTCAGTTTTACCAGTGATTCAGTCAGGTTGCTATGTTCTGTGTACACATCATTAGATACACCTGCATAATCGTCACCTTTACAAAGACAAAAATGCCCAATTTTCATTAAAACTGTCAGAGAGGTATTGATTTAACAGTGAACACATTATACTTAGAGATTTTCATTATTGTTTTTTTAATCATATAATGACATTAATATAACCAAACTTCAGTATTAGTTACCCATATTATAACAGTTTAGACCAGGGGTGTCAAAATCATTTTAGATCGGGGGCCACATGGAGAAAAATATACTTCCAATTGGGCCGAATGGTAAAATCACGGCACCATAACTTAAAAATAAAGACAACTTAAGATTGTTTTCTTTGTTTGAAAATAAAACAAGCACATTCTGAAAATGTGCAAATCATAATGTTGTTGTTTTTTTACACTTATATATTTGCGGTTAATAGTATTCTATCTTTATATGTCGTTATTTATATTTCCTGAATACATTATGTGATAATGTTCATCAGTCAACTCATTGGTGTTCATTTTGAATTTATCAAGATGAAAAAATTACATCAAAATCAAATTACAGTATGTTATTTATGTAGTTTGATCATTTTTCTCGACTGATGTACTAACATCATGTGGTTTATTTTGTACATATGTAGCATCGTCTACAAAGATAAAAATAATTGCTATTGCGACATCCAGTGGACACATATAGAACAGCTGTTTCTTTCATTCAAAAATTTCAGGTTAATTTTTATACTTAACAAACTCATCCCGCGGGCCGGATAAAACCTGTTCGCGGGCCTGATCCGGCCCTCGGGCCGTACGTTTGACACCCCTGGTTTAGACCTACAGCATTGCTCACTAAAACTAATAAATATTTTACTATTATATAAAATGTATTTATCATTATGATATTTAAATATAAAACTATAATTTCATAATTTTTTAACACTGAATAAAATGTTCTAGATCAGGATTTTCACATTTAAAACTACATTAGAGCTAAGGATGGGTACATTTCACATTTAAACCGATATGGTGCCAATTCCTATTACTTGGGAATCAATACCACCACTCATCAGTACCAATTTCTGGTACTCTTGTGTGTGTTGATAAATGTTAATTGTTTAATAATAAAATCCTGTTTTAATGCAACATTAAAATGAGCTGATAATGGTAACTGTGCTGTCCAGTTGTTATATCTTGTTTTCTTATTACAGTTCTGAGTCTCATTTGCAAGGGTTATATAGTAGTTGCATTTCTAAGATGTTAGAAACAGCAGTGTATGGTGTGGACTAAGGTGTGTTGCCTAGTCAGGAAGTAGTCTTTGTCATGAAGCTGAATGTGCCAGTCTAGTCCTATGTTGTGCCCAACAATGTGTTTATACTGAAAGTATTGTACTTATTACAGTACACACCAGCTGTTTGATTGTAACATGCATCTTGGTTGTGGTTTTTGATGACTAATTTTGGAGGTGTTGAAATCGCCATGTAAGATCCCTTATGCGAATCAGAAGCATGTCTATGGTAAAGCCAATGTAAATTAGCATCAAGCTAGCGCATTTTGGAATTACTGTATGTTCGAGCATTTTCAATCAGGTATACTTGCTTTGTGGCATTGAAAGTTGCAACATTATATAGAGGCCGTTTGGCTGAGTCTTGAGGCTTGAGTGCTTGTGTCCCTGCCAAGTGTTGAACTGGTGATTAGTCTGCAACCGGACGTGACGTTACGAGTAACAAAAGGTATTAAAATATGTATTTTTAAATTTCACGTCGGTGCCTATAAAAGTGCCAAATTCAGTACCCATTCCTAATGACAGCCTGAAAACAAATTTTCTAGAGTTTTTTTTGCTTAATTTCCCATTTCAACATGACTGAAACCAATTTAAAATGTTTTTCGTCATTATTCCCAAACTGCTGCACCTCCCACTGATGGAGGCCCTGATCACATGTTGCAATCCCCTGTTCTCCTGTTTATGCTCGGGATTATCAGGGTGCTTTAGAATGTTGCAAAATAGGGCACTTTTTAAAAATAGTCCAAAAAAACATTATTAGTATATGAATAATAACTGCTAACAATAACAATAAAACCAAAAAAATTATAAACGTGACTTACAGAATTGTATTGATATTGCAGTATATGAATAATTTGGGTCTTAACTGTTACGATCCGCTGCCCGGATCATAGTTTGTTTATGTTTGAGTCACATGTGTTTTCAGCACCTTGAGTTTTGTTTATTTCTGTTGCTATGACGGCAGATTGTATACACCTGCCTCTGGTTAGTGTCCGGGACGCGCACCTGTTGTCCGGGCGCTAATCAGAGGGCTATTTAGTCTTTGCTCTGGCCTCACTCGGTCTGGCTTCGTAGTTTGTTCTCATACAACTGTTAACGACTACTTAGATTTCATGCTATGCTATTTTTTCCTGCTAGCTCCCACGCTAGTCCTTTTGTTTTGCCTTTTGTGCTACGTGCATGTCTTTTTGTTATTAGGGAGGGCGTGGCGCAGTGGAAGAATGGCCGTGCGCGACCCGAGGGTCCCTGGTTCAATCCCCACCTAGTACCAACCTCGTCATGTCCGTTGTGTCCTGAGCAAGACACTTCACCCTTGCTCCTGATGGGTGCTGGTTAGCGCCTTGCATGGCAGCTCCCTCCATCAGTGTGTGAATGTGTGTGTGAATGGGTAAATGTGGAAGTAGTGTCAAAGCGCTTTGAGTACCTTGAAGGTAGAAAAGCGCTATACAAGTACAACCCATTTATCATTTATTTATTTATTCACCATATGATTTATATTTTAAATAAATCATTTTCCTACCTGCAAGCTGTGTCCGAAGCCGTCTGCATCCTTGGGAGAACCACATCCGCATCACTATGCGACCCAGTCGTTTCAGTACGAAGCCAGCAGAAGACAATTCTCCCGCACTGGCTAACGAGGAGTTGGACGAAGGTACGCTCATGGTGTTGCGAGCGATGGAAGCCGAGACGCTTCGCTATTCGACGGAGGAGAGGTCGAATCTCATGTGGGGAGCTGGAGGCTCTCTTATCCCCATCGATTCCCTCTGGTCGGAAGACATCGCTGCTACACCGCAGTACCGTGCGCGCCGTCAAAGACGGAAGCCGGCCAGGAGGTCTTTCCCTCGCCGCCAAGACGCGCCGCTCCTGCAAACTCCTCCCCCGGACCGAAGCAAGCTACATGCAGCTCAAACTTCCCCTCCTCAGACGTTTGGCAACCCAATCGACCACTTCGCCAAACATTCCTCCGATTGGGCTGTCAGTCACATGGACATTTGCAACAGTGACGTCATTTCATTGGCGCCCCCCGAAGAGGTAACTCCGCCCACTCCCGATGACGTCATTGAGCAAGAATTTTTTTTTCCATCATCTGCTTCTTTCTGTCAGCCAATTCCAAATAACTTGTATTCCAAAATAAAACATCAGGACATTTTTATTAAGTGTAAGTCTAGTCAGTCACATTCTGATTTTCAAACTCCACCTCCAGTGACTTTGGTTCCACCCCCAGTGACTATTGCTCCGCCCGCTGCACATATTTTCTCCCCCTGTTCTCTCACCCAATCTCAAGTGGGGGGTGAGAATAGACAATTTGGACAATTTAAAGAGGAGGAGTATACCCCCCTCCTTACCTCCCCCCACCCACCCTTGAAGACGGTTCCAAACCGCAAAGAGCGCGTCTGGTATCCGCGTCTTGAGGGGGGGGCTAGTACTGGGAACTGTGCTAGTGCGGTGGCACAACTTCGGCGTGCTAAGCCGCAACCTCCTGCACGGCCACCGCCACCAGTTTTTCGGCGTGCTAAGCCGCAACCTCCTGCACGGCCACCGCCACCAGTTTTTCGGCGTGCTAAGCCGCAACCCCCTGCACGGCCACCGCCACCAGTCTTTCGGCGTGCTAAACCGCAACCTCCTGCAAGGCCACCGCCACCAGTCTTTCGGCGTGCTAAACCGCAACCTCCTGCACGGCCACCGCCACCAGTCCTTCGTCCTGCTAAGCCACAACCGCCAGCTAGGCCACCTCCAGCTGCACCTCGGCTAGCACCTGTTCCTGCACCTCGGCTGACACACCAAGCTTCGTCTCCAATACCTTCACCAGCGCCGGCTCCAAGGCTGGTTCTCACACCAGCGCCGGCTCCAAGGCTGGTTCTCACACCAGCGCCGGCTCCAAGGCTGGTTCTCACACCAGCACCGACTCCAAGACCAACCCCTGTCCCGGCTCCAAGGCTGGTTCCCACACCAGCGCCGGCTCCAAGGCTGGTTCCCACACCAGCGCCGGCTCCAAGGCTGGTTCCCACACCAGCGCCGGCTCCACGGCTGGTACCCACACCAGCGCCGGCTCCACGGCTGGTACCCACACCAGCGCCGGCTCCACGGCTGGTACCCACACCAGCGCCGGCTCCACGGCTGGTACCCACACCAGCGCCGGCTCCACGGCTGGTACCAGAACCTGCACCTGCTCCACGGCTGGTACCAGAACCTGCACCTGCCTCCACGACGACGACGTCTCCTCCTGCCTCCATGGCGACGACGTCTCCTCCTGCCTCCACGGCGACGACGGCTCCTCCTGCTTCCACGGCGACGTCGGCTCCTCCTGTTTCCACGGCGACGTCTGCTCTCTCCTCGACTTCGTCTCAGCGACCTCGAGTGGTCTGGCTGCGCAAGCGGCGCTCTCGGAGGTGTGTTTATGGACGCCAGTGGCGCAAACAGCAGCGACACCCGAGACGTAGTCGTAGAACTCTCCGGCTGCTGAACTTCTGGCGCCACTCACGCCCACCTTCTCGGCAGCCACGAATGTGGCCTTTCCGTGGTCGCCCGCCTCGCCTGCGGCAGCGGCGTTCCACTCGCCGCCGCCACCTGACTCTTCCCCGGTGGATTCGGGGACACGTGGCCTGGCAACCCACCACCAAATCCTCCCTCCACCCTCCCTGGTCTCTTGAACTGTTTCTTGTTTTTTGGGTTCTAGTTTTATTTCATGTCAAGGGACATCTGGAATCTGTCCTTTAAGGGGGGGGTACTGTTACGATCCGCTGCCCGGATCATAGTTTGTTTATGTTTGAGTCACATGTGTTTTCAGCACCTTGAGTTTCGTTTATTTCTGTTGCCATGACGGCAGATTGTATACACCTGCCTCTGGTTAGTGTCCGGGACGCGCACCTGTTGTCCGGGCGCTAATCAGAGGGCTATTTAGTCTTTGCTCTGGCCTCACTCGGTCTGGCTTCGTAGTTTGTTCTCATACAACTGTTAACGACTACTTAGATTTCATGCTATGCTATTTTTTCCTGCTAGCTCCCACGCTAGTCCTTTTGTTTTGCCTTTTGTGCTACGTGCATGTCTTTTTGTTATTCACCATATGATTTATATTTTAAATAAATCATTTTCCTACCTGCAAGCTGTGTCCGAAGCCGTCTGCATCCTTGGGAGAACCACATCCGCATCACTATGCGACCCAGTCGTTTCATTAACTGTCTCAATTGTTTTTACAAGTGTGCTTAAATACTTCTGGTTAACGTTAATGCTTTTTCATGCACTTTTCTAACACTGCTATAACAATCATGTAAATCGTCTAATGATACGTCCATGTTTTCAAGCTATCTTGAGGTTCCGAGGTGTCCATTGAAGGCTGCAGTCATGGTGTTGATTCTGGGCAGACGGATGAACAGGGAGGACACTGGTATCAGAGACTCACCAGCTGTCAAACGCAAGGTGTATTGAAAAGTCTATTTGTCTTTTAAAGGCTTTGTTTTCTAAATCCAAACCAATAATTGGTTGTTTCTTCAGGTATTTGAGGTTGACTCTAAGACCATAGCGAGCCAGGATGTGTTGGACTTCTGCGCTGGCTCCTCCCACTCCGATGGCATCCTGCAGGTGTTCAATGAGTTCCGCGACTGCCGCTTGTTCACAGACGTGGTGATCAGCGTTCAGGGTCGCGAGTTCCCTTGCCACCGCGCCGTGCTCTCCGCCTGCTCTTCTTACTTCAGAGCCATGTTCTGCAATGATCACAGAGAGAGCCGCGAAATGCTGGTGGAAATCAACGGCATTCTGTCCGAAGCCATGGACTCTTTCCTCACCTACGTTTACACCGGCCGCGCAAAGATCACCACAGAGAACGTCCAGTTCCTCTTTGAGACCTCCAATCTCTTCCAGATCGCAACATTGCGAGATGCATGTGCAAAGTTCCTGGAGGACCAGCTGGACCCGTGCAACTGCCTGGGCATCCAGCGCTTTGCCGACGATCACGCCCTCAAGCAGCTGGCCAGCCGCTGCCATAATTACGCCCTCGCTAACTTCTCCGAGGTGGCTCAGCACGAGGAGTTCCTCGACCTACGCATGGAGGAGCTGGAAGAGTACATCAACAGCGACGAGCTATCCGTCGGTAAGGAGGAAATGGTGTTTGAGGCGGTGATGCGATGGGTGTACAGCGGTGTGGAGCAGAGGAAGCCCATGCTGAAAGCGTTGCTGCACCACGTCCGCCTTCCGCTTTTGCACCCCAACTACTTCGTCCAGACTGTGGAGGGCGACCAGCTCATTCAGACCGCTCCAGAGTGCTACCATCTTCTCCATGAGGCCAGACGCTATCATGTCCTGGGAAATGAGATGATGTCGCCCAGAACTCAACCACGCAGGTAATGTTTACTTATTAAAGTAAAAGTTGTCTAAAAAGTGAAACAAAAGCTATACAGTCGCGCTACAAATATTGCAGCTTCACCACACCGTATATTTTTGGGGGGATAAAGCATATTCTACATTTTGTTGGTCCGAAGGTAAGCATTTTCAAGCATAAAAAAGCTAAATAATATCCATACCACAGTAGTGTTGGGCACTAGAGGGGATCCAACCAATCAGAGCGCGCTGTTCAGCATCATGGCCTCCGATTGGCTCAACCTCGGGCGACATTACTATATTGGAATAAAAGAGTGTCACTGTGACTAGAGTGTTATTTCATGTCGAGAGGGTTCTCGTAATATTGAAAGTTATGAATGATTCCTACTTTGCGAAAATTCTTTTTTTAAAGTTAAAGTACCACTGATAGTCACACATACACTAGGTGTGGTGAAATTACTCTCTGCGTTCGACCCATCCTCTTGTTTCACCTCCTGGGAGGTTAGGGGAGCAGTGAGCAGCAGCGGTGGCCGCGCTCAGGAATCATTTTAGTGATTTAACCCCCAATTCCAACCCTTGATGCTGAGTGCCAAGCAGGGAGGTAATGGGTCTCATTTTTATAGTCTTTGGTATGACTCGGCCGGGGTTTGAACTCACGACCTACCGATCTCAGGGCGGACACTCTATCCACAAGGCCACTGATCGCGGTCAATTAACAGCGATAAACGAGGGACGACTGTATTACAGCTCCATAGATGAGTAGCAGTGTGTCCACTCAGTTTGCAGGTTTGACAAGCACATGCTCTTGCAGACTGGCCAATTAATATACTTAATTGCGATCGCTCCTCTATGACAACTGTCGCGGTTTTATAAAAGTAATCAAAGTACGGTCTCCAAAGGAATGCAGAAGTCAAAACCAGTGGCGTGGTCGCTGCAATAATATAATGGTAAAGGGAAAACACTGGACAGATGGGCTGCTTACAGGAGACGTTTTTTTGAATATTTGAATAATTTTGACTTCTCATTTGTACAACTTATCATTTATAATCTAAATAATACCTACAGTGTATGTTGAGAAAAGTATTTAAAATGCTTATTTTTGTACATTTTTGAAAAAATGTGTAGACCGGTCCCAAATTGAGTTTAAAAACTATATTAAAATATTATTTATACAGGGATAGGGATGAAATGATTAACAGTATTAAGAATAACCGCGGGAAAACTCCCGACAGTTAGTATTACCATTTGAAATCAAAATTATCGAAAATCATTGATTGATAACGGCACATTGATAAACTCACAAACTGAATGGCTTGAATGCTAACATGAAAACAAGAGGCATTAACGTTTTTCCCCATTCAGAAATGACACACCCCAATTTAAACTTATATAAACACTACTGTCTGAGCAACTAAGCTATTTAATTTTGCACATTGAACATACAAGATGTGCTCTCTGCGGACAGAGTGATCATTCTATACTCAGAGGAATACGAGGCAAGGGTCTTTATACGGTGTGTTTAAGGACCGCTGAACACAGTAGAATGCCACAACACACGCCAGAAATAATAATAATATATTTTATTTGTTAAAAACTAAGCCATTAAAACCGATAAAATACTCAAACTCAAACACTATCAGTGGAGCATAAGAAACACAAAACTTTCAAAATGTTGGGTTTTCCAACAGTGTATTTATTTTAGTTGTATAAAAAATGGTCAAAAGATTTCCGTGTGTGTCTAAGTACTTTTTGAGCACATTTAGCAATACTGCTGTAATAATGATATGTTGTGATGATTTTGAACTCTGCCACAGTGCCACCACCATCATTCACTGAACTCCTATTGAGCAAAACATGTGACGTTCATGGATGATGGACACAAACGAGAGAGAGAGGTCACGATCGTCACATCCCTATAAAGCAGGCCTAGGCAATTATTTTGACTCGCCAAATTTAGAGAAAAATATGTGTCTGGGGGCCGGTATGTCTGATTTTTAGGAACACTAATACAAAACCTCACAATAATGTCTGAATGCTAAAAACGTAATGACAGACCGCCTAAAAAACGGAATGGAATATTAAATTTTTTTACTGAATGAGACACCCAGAATGTACATGAAAATAAAGAATGTGGGATTTACATTATCAACTATGTAGGATAAAACACTGAATATTGACAACATATGAACGTCACACCCCCTCTCCATCGACATATTTTACAATCAAGCGAAATGCAACAAAAATGCACCAAACACAGCGAAATATGAACGCGAAGGGTAGAAAACCCCCACCTACAATCTGAAAAAATATCTGATACATCACTAAGCTTTAGAACTTTGTTGTAAAAATCTCCTTCCACGTCTGTCCCTGACACCCGCATTTCAGGCTCTGTAAACACTCCCCACCCACACTGCTTGGTGCGTCGTCTGAGTTGCTGTGACTTAGATTACCATAGTAACTAATTAGATTACCATAGTAACTAGGATATAATGCAAAAGCGCAGATTCCAATCATTGAAATACTTTGTATAGTTCAAGATTTACGGTAATTTGAAAACATCACTGCACATCATAATGACAGCTACAGTTTCCATCCTAAAGTTCTAAAAAAAATTATTTGGGAATGTCCGGCGGGCCAGATTGAAAAGCTCAACGGGCCTTAATTTGCCCAGGTCTGCTATAAATTGATGTCACTGTAAATGTTCTGAACTCCTGTTTCCATGCCAGTGTTATATTGAGCATATTAAGGCTTTACGGAGGCGATGCAATAGTGTGGATGTAGCCCCAGACAGCAAAGTAGTGGAGACTGAATCAACAGCACCTCTGCTGGTTGCAGCTAAGTAGTGCACTTTATTATGCCTTAGCTGCAAATTGATTTGGTAACAATCAAGACATTATTTTACCCAGCCCCCCATTAGAATGACTAGTAGTATACTAGTCATGTACTTGAATAATTCAACCATCACTTAACACAGATAGAAATCGTTTAAAACAGCATTTGTAACCACAAATAATGTTATGATGTTTGATTGTTGTTGTTGAAAACAAACGGCTATTTCACCGTCTTGATGGAGGTCAGAGAGCGAGAGAGAAAACATGCTGAACTTTTGCTTGGCCAGAGGTTACAACTTCAACTTCTGGCAGTGTTGTTGTTCTTTTGTATGTGCGTGTGACAGAGCGACGGTGAGTGTTTTTGTGCCAAGCGTGTCTGCTAACACGTTGCTGAACAAGGAAGCAGGGCACGTTGATACACACTCTCTGGGAAGAAAAAAAGAATCTCAATAATAACATGATGCAACAAACGACCACAAGGAAATGTTGAGTCTTGTACCTGCTGCCAATTCATCTATTCTCCATTCCGCTATGTTTTTTTTTTGTTTCCATTTGTTTGATAAGACAACGGCTTAGTGGCGCCGACTGACGAGTCATTAATGAAATGTAAACCCGAGCACAGGGTGGGCAGCTGCACAGCACACAGCAGCTGCTCCATTGAGGTAGATGACCTGCTGTAACGGCTCATTAGGGACCATGCAAGTTTTTCATCAGATCAAATCTTTGTGCTGTGTATTTTAAGTGCATTGTGTTCGTATCCAGGCAGATCTGTTGAGAGCAGGCAGCCAAGTAGACAGTTGGTCCTCCAGTTTTTTTGCTGTTTGCCCGGGGGGTAGGGATCAATTATCTTCTGCTCATTCTCCCTCTGCTGTGCTCTTGAGGAAGCTTCCAGAACATCAAGACAGGGTCATGTGAATAGATAAATTAAGACGAGCCACGCCTAGTTTGATTGTCTCATACATAATACATGCATGGCAAACCACACCTCCTACCTGCATTTTATTCCATGTTAAGAGGCAAATATGCTGGAAGCCGTATAAGCAATTTCCAGCTATGTGATCACATGGACATGTAGTCATTATTCCCCATGTTTTGTTTTTGTTCATGATAGCAGCCCTTGAAACTTGAACTTTGACTGGAGATAAGTAAAGCTACTCGTGTAGGATTTCTTCTAAAAAAGTATTTATTAAGGGCAGCTGTATGAAAAAGCAGGCTTTGCTACACATCCTAAAATAAGGCCTGGAATTAGGGATGGGAGATATCCCCTCAAATTTTGCGACTACTATATATCTCACGATATAGTATTTGGTATGAAAATGATAATAAAGCCATTTTAAAATGGTTTACAAAGGCTCCTAGTTTGGCTGCTGACGTATGCTTTAACTTATTGCACAATTTCTGGTTGTATTATTTTGTAATAACTACTAAGAATTTACTTGTTGGTTTACTACTTTTAATAGCTGGTTACTTTCTGTTGTAATACTATTAAAAATGTACTAAGCATATATTATTCTGTTGTTTGGATACATTTTATTAGTTTTGGGCGATACTACAAATTAGGGTATCAATCCAATACCAAGTAGTTACAGGGGCAGTAGTGGTCATACTCATGCTAATACTTCACATTTTCAAGATTATTGAATGACAAAATCTTTTATCACAATTATAATCAGACAAAAACACAAGACGGAGGTGCAACAATATACAATATTACAATTATTTCTTACTATTGGCTTTGATTTAAATCCTTAGATTTTTGCCTTTACAGCTTCCTATGCTCAAGGACTGTAAACAACAACAAACTATTTTTTGATTATAAAAAATATTGATTTAACCACTGCAGTATCGACCATATACTGATACTATACTCTATCGTTACTGTTGATATTTGTATCGGTCCACCCACCTCCTGTTAACATTTAAAAGCTGTAGCTTTGCGGCTCGCATTTCCTCCTACGGTGTGTAGTGTAGCATGTTTAGCTATTCTTTGTCCTTCAGTGATAATGATACTTGGAAAAAACAGTTTATTTGCCGCCACAGAGGTGAAGTTTGTTGACTTAGAAGTAAGTGCCACTAAGCTCGCTAGCGGGGAGGCTACATTGCGTTGAGGACGTCGTGGTTCACTTGTTGCTGTCAAATTTGATAGAATTTGTCATCAACATACATTATCACAATAAAACGATAGTATTAACAGCTATATTGTTGACCAAATGTATATCATTTAACCCTACCTGGAACTTCTCTCCCTACTCTTAGGCTGTCGTATGGGTTATGAGGCATCTGTAATGTTGGGTAAGGGCAGAGGTATGGTTTATATGTAAAAAGTACATGGAGCCCTTTTTGGAGTCACACACACTATGGAGAGAGGTGTGGACAAACACAGCTCATTTGCATTTAAGTTACAGACACAAAATGTGGTGTTTAAAAGGTTGGATTTTGGACAATACACTCATGTGGGACTTAAATTGTACAAAATAGTCTATATTATGGGACCTCAAAGTATAACTGCACTAACTAATGTGATCAAACACAATGCTTCTCTCTTCTAGGTCGACTGGCTACTCTGAGGTGATAGTGGTGGTAGGCGGCTGTGAACGGGTAGGAGGCTTCAATTTGCCCTACACGGAGTGTTACGATCCAGTTACAGGTGAATGGAAGTCACTGGCCAAACTGCCCGAGTTTACCAAGTCAGAGTACGCTGTGTGCGCCCTCCGCAATGACATCCTGGTGTCAGGTAAGAACCCCACTGTGCTGCACCGTCATATTATAACGCTGTGCCATCATAGGTTGTAGCAAAATCTAAACGTTGTAAATGACAATAGCAGACCGAAGCGTAATAATTCATATTCACGGTATTTACTTTAGTTTGTAACTCTGTACTGTATATAGGGTCTTCCGACTAGCCTCCTGTCTTGGGTTATATTTACCGTTGCAGCCGACTTGAACCTTCAAGGAAAATATGACAAAAACATCTGGATGCACTCTCCAGACTTCCGTTTTTGCCGCACTACATTCTCTGGTAGTCTGTCGGTAGGTCAGTCTGCAACTTAGAGGATATGCTTTTTATATGTTTGAATGTATTTGATATCATTTGCAGTTTAATTTTCTTTGGCTGTTGGAACCTAGCCAGGGCCATCAAATGGTCTAAGCCACACTTAGTGACAAACACACTGAAATTAGCATTACATCATTCACTGTAACTTTAGAGCCAACAATATTCTTATTCTCAATGTTTTTACACTGTGACATTGGAGGCGAAAACTTTTTTTCCTTCTGAAATATGACCTATTTTGAATGTGCGTTCAAGGATAGGCCATGTACAAACATGCCCAGCATAAGCTGTAAACGTGCTTGAAAAGAAACAGCAGCAGTTAAAAGATGCAAAACAAGAGGATAGGGGGGAGGTCTTTCCTTAAGCTGTCTGTTTATGCTCTTTTTATATGAGCTCATTGCCAAGTCCTCACGTGTGCACCGTCTATCTACCCTCAAGACGCTGCCTGGAAAAGTCAACACACTCCTCCTCCCTTCTCTTTGTCTCGCAGACTTACACATTCACTGACCCATTTTCATAACCACTCTTATCAACTTCCAACTTTACTTCACTCCAGTACACTGCCTATATGCCATCTCCTCTGTAACTGGAGTAAATAATGTTGTAGGGCACAGCTGCACTAAGCTGCAGTCTATTATAGCAAGTGTTTATCCAGAACTAGTCGTGTTTTCTCTCCCAGGACGACAACTCGTCACAGTCATTGCAACACTTTAAACGATGCACTTTATCAAACCCAACAACATTTGCTCATTTCAATATCTCAGTTGTGTAGCTCATATTTTGTAAATATAGTATCTCACTAAAGATAATCAGCATCTATTTAATTACAGTGTATTTTTTCAATGGGCATTGGTAGAGAAAATAAAGTTGGATATACTTTGGAATAGTCAGTGTACAGCTTGTAGAGCAGTGTAGATTTACCACCCACTAGGGTTGTACGGTATACCGGTACTAATAAAGTACCGCAATACTAATTGATTGAAATCGGTACTGTACTGCCTTTGAAAAGTACTGGTACCGTTCTTTCATCTGAATGCAGCTGTGTGGTGGTGACGACAGAGCCGAGGCGCATGATGTTGAGTGTGTCAAAAGGCCCACACAAAGTGCATACAAGTAATAACAGCTTGGAGAGGAAGAATGGCAAAAAATATATAATTCTACTGGTTCATAAAGAGTGTAGTGAAGTGCAATATGGAGGTATTTAGACTTCAAAACTAACAATAAAGGTGACGCTTTAAACAAGGAAGTTTTGCTTAAAAACACGCCTCGCCAAATGTGGCGATTAGTATTACCACCTTTGCTTCAAACTTAGGTAAATAATGAACATTCAGATCTGCACAAGGATTTTAAATAGTGACAGGTAATAATGTAGTTGTTATACCTGTCCTGCTGTTCTGTTCTGGTGCAGACTGTCGTCAAGGAGCACAGGGCAGACGTTCCCTTCAGGGTCGATGTTTTCGTTGGGGGTAACATCGTTTACTTTACCCGCCAAAGGGTCTGCTAAGCTTCGCTTTCAGGTCAGAATGACCAGGCCGCTGATTTGTGACAGTCTTGCATGAAGATAATTGCCTTTCGTCAAGCATGGTAGAATTGTTCAGATCTGGGGCTGCATGAGTGTTGCAAGTCCTGTGGAGCTGTGGTTCATTGTGGGAAACATGAATGCCAATATGTGCTGTGATATGCTGAAGCAGAGCATGGTCACTTGGGAAACTTTCCAACATAAAACGAGCCCAAACACACCTCCAAGATGTCTCACTAAAGAAGCTGAAGGTGGGGGTTATGAAGTGGCCAAGTACGTGTCGAGACTTGAACCCGAACGCTGAAGCTTTTTATGGCTACGTTCACACGTTCAGATTTTTTTGTCAAATACGATCTTTTATATAGTCAAAATGCAATGTCTAATGTGAACGCTGTCTGATGTCACATGTGCTGCAATGTTTACAGAAGGTTCCAATTAAGTCTCAGTCCTGGCGCGTTGGTGGCAATTTTTGCAATCAAAGTCAACATTTTCCCAACTGAATTATTACGTGTGGAAGATTAAAGGGAAGCTGCACTTTTTCTTGGAATTTTGCCTGTCGTTCACAATCATTATGAAAGACATGACGGATGGATTTGTTTTTTTTAATGCCTTCTAAATATTAAATAAAACTCTGCTTAAAGGGGAGCCAATGGGAGCTCCACTATTCCGCCCATAATTTCCGATAAATAACCATTCAAAAAGCGGCAACAATACTAAATTTACATTTCGTGACTTGAATATTAACCAAGTTTTAGTGATATTGTTGTTATAAGCGCTAATGCAAGCAAACTATTTATCTATCAATTCCGTGTGTCCCTATGTTTACACCGAGGGGTCTGCTGTTTCCTCGCTTCCCTGATCCCTGTAAGTTTATTGTAGATCATAAATCATGCATCTTACCTGGACAGTAGATGGCTGAGGATATAATCCGACAAGTTGGGACACTTTGACCGCCATGTAGGACCTGGAACTTGCGAGGATGACACAAAAAGCGCTTGTTCCTCCCACTCCGTTTCTTCGTGAGGATAATGAGACATCTTTCAGCTAAATGGAAATGTATAAACATCCCATCAGTCGGCATCCTAATGACAGCAGATCCTGTACAGTTAGTGTTGTTTTATTATGTTTGTTGGCTTTCATAAAGTCTGCAGTGAGCAGAAATCAGTGATGAAGGAGAAAAAAAATAAAAAGCAAACATTGTGATGCGTTTTTAAAATTAATGGGCCGCGTATGCTTAAAATGGTCAAAAAACTTAAATATTAAATGTTATTATAAATGTGCCCCTTACTACATTACATAAAACCCTAATGGAGATGTTTTGATGTTTTTTTAGGGGCTTTACTGTCAGAGTTTGTAGGTGACGAACCCCAAGATGCAGAGAAGGCGGAAGGCATTGTACGAGAAAACATGATTTAATTATACACTAAGGCAAAACAACAAACGAAAGGGTAACAAAAGGCGCGCACAAGGCGGAGAACAAACTTGGCTATGAACTAAAATAGCACAGAGGCTAACAGTGGACAAGAAACCAAAAACACTTACTGTGACACAAAGGAACTAGGACAGAGCTACAACGACAAGTCTTAAGAACAACGACACGACAGGTAGGAACGACAATGATCCAGCAATGACTGGAGGAGAAGGCAGGTTTAAATAGTAGCTGGCTGATTGACACCAGGTGTGGCCAGGTGCCAATCAGCCACAGCTGAGGGGAAGCAGCACTCAGGGAGACACTCAGGAAATGAAGACAAAATAAAAGCGCTGACAGGAAACTAAGACAAACACAGAGAAAAAACTAAAACAGTCAAACTGTCAGGGACAAGCCTGACAGTAGCCCCCCTTCCTATAACGGATACCAGACGTTCTAGAACCCCCCCCCCCCCCCAAAAAAGTCCAAAGTCACGGGAGGGTGGAGGGAGGACAAGGAGGTGGGCCACCAGGCCAAGTGTCCCCGCAACCAGCGGGGAAGAGTTAGGTGGCGACGGCGAGTTGAACGCCGCCGCAATTGGCGAGGCGGCTCGACCGCCGGCATGGGAGGACCCACCGGAGACGATGGTGGCGCCCTCTGCTGGCCCACCGGAGAAGATGGTGGCGCCCTCTGCTGGCCCACCGGAGAAAATGGCGGTGGCGCCCTCTGCTGGCCCACCGGGGAGGATGGCGGTGGCGCCTTCTGCTGGCCCACCGGAGTGCATGGTGGCGGCGTCTGTTGGCTCACCGGAGAGGAGGATGGTGGCGCCCTCTGCTGCTGGCCCCACCGGAGAAGAGGATGGTGGCGCCCTCTGCTGCTGGCCCACCGGAGAAGAGGATGGTGGCGCCCTCTGCTGCTGGCCCACCGGAGAAGAGGATGGTGGCGCCCTCTGCTGCTGGCCCACCGGAGAAGAGGATGGTGGCGCCCTCTGCTGCTGGCCCACCGGAGAAGAGGATGGTGGCGCCGTCTGCTGCTGGCCCACCGGAGAAGAGGATGGTGGCGCCGTCTGCTGCTGGCCCACCGGAGAGGAGGATGGTGGCGCCGTCTGCTGCTGGCCCACCGGAGAGGAGGATGGTGGCGCCGTCTGCTGCTGGCCCACCGGAGAGGAGGATGGTGGCGCCGTCTGCTGCTGGCCCACCGGAGAGGAGGATGGTGGCGCCGTCTGCTGCTGGCCCACCGGAGAGGAGGATGGTGGCGCCGTCTGCTGCTGGCCCACCGGAGAGGAGGATGGTGGCGCCGTCGGTTGTAGACCCACCGGAGTGCATGGTGGCGTCTGCCGGCCCACCGGACTGCATGGTGGCGTCTGCCGGCCCACCGGACTGCATGGTGGCGTCTGCCGGACCACCGGACTGCATGGTGGCGTCTGCCGGACCACCGGACTGCATGGTGGCGTCTGCCGGACCACCGGACTGCATGGTGGCGTCTGCCGGCCCACCGGACTGCATGGTGGCGTCTGCCGGCCCACCGGACTGCATGGTGGCGTCTGCCGGCCCACCGGACTGCATGGTGGCGTCTGCCGGCCCACCGGACTGCATGGTGGCGTCTGCCGGCCCACCGGACTGCATGGTGGCGTCTGCCGGCCCACCGGAGTGAATGGTGGCGCCGTAGGTTGCAGACCCACCGGAGATGATGGCGCCGTCTCTTGCAGACCCACTGGGGCGAGAAGTAGCTGTGCCTCCCCAGCTGCACTGCTACTCATAGCCCCTCCCCCAAGGGACGGATCCCAGACGTCCCCAGATAGGACCACAGACGACAGGGGTGGGAGGGAGAGGGCTTGAAAAGCGGCCGAACTTTTCTTCAGATTAGCCATTAAGTCCAAAACTTTGTTAAGCCTCTCCGCCATGGACATCTCTGCGAGATTCGAATTTGGCTGGATCATTATGTCAGAGTTTGTAGGTGACGAACCCCAAGATGCAGAGAAGGCGGAAGGCATTGTACGAGAAAACATGATTTAATTATACACTAAGGCAAAACAACAAACGAAAGGGTAACAAAAGGCGCGCACAAGGCGGAGAACAAACTTGGCTATGAACTAAAATAGCACAGAGGCTAACTGTGGACAAGAAACCAAAAACACTTACTGTGACACGAAGGAACTAGGACATGAGCAGAGTGAAACCAAAAGTAGACAGAGCTACAACGACAAGTCTTAAGAACAACGACACGACAGGTAGGAACGACAATGATCCAGCAATGACTGGAGGAGAAGGCAGGTTTAAATAGTAGCTGGCTGATTGACACCAGGTGTGGCCAGGTGCCAATCAGCCACAGCTGAGGGGAAGCAGCACTCAGGGAGACACTCAGGAAATGAAGACAAAATAAAAGCGCTGACAGGAAACTAAGACAAACACAGAGAAAAAACTAAAACAGTCAAACTGTCAGGGACAAGCCTGACATTTACAGGCTCCATTGCAAGCAGACTTTTGATCAAATGTATTTAATATTTAGAATGCATTAAAAAAATCCATTTATAGTCATGGATTTCATAATGATTGTGAACGATCGGCAAAATTCCCCAAAAAGTGCAGTTCCCCTTTATTTGCAATTGTGGGACATTTGCTTTGACGTTGTCTCCAAAGAGGGTGTGGGCGAGAAGTCGGTCACAGGAGTGGTGGAACATCGACTATTTTGGTGAATCAATCAATCAATCAATGTTTATTTATATAGCCCTAAATCACAAGTGTCTCAAAGGGCTGCACAAGCCACAACGACATCCTCGGTACAAAGCCCACATAAGGGCAAGGAAAAACTCACCCCAGTGGGACGTCGATGTGAATGACTATGAGAAACCTTGGAGAGGACCGCATATGTGGGTAACCCCCCCCCCTCTAGGGGAGACCGAAAGCAATGGATGTCGAGTGGGTCTGACATAATATTGTGAGAGTCCAGTCCATAGTGGATCCAACATAATAGTAAGAGTCCAGTCCATAGTGGGGCCAGCAGGACACCATCCCGAGCGGAGACGGGTCAGCAGCGCAGAGATGTTCCCAGCCGATGCACAGGCGAGCGGTCCACCCCGGGTCCCGACTCTGGACAGCCAGCACTTCATCCATGGCCACCGGACCTGTGCCCCCCCCCCTCCACAAGGAAAAGGGGAGCAGAGGAGAAAAGAAAAGAAACGGCAGATCAACTGGTCTAACAGGGGGGCTATTTAAAGGCTACAGTATACAAATGAGTTTTAAGATGGGACTTAAATGCTTCTACTGAGGTAGCATCTCTAATTGTTACCGGGAGGGCATTCCATAGTACTGGAGCCCGAATAGAAAACGCTCTATAGCCCGCAGACATTTTTTGGGCTCTGGGAATCACTAATAAGCCGGAGTTCTTTGAACGCAGATTTCTTGCCGGGACATATGGTACAATGCAATCGACAAGATAGGACGGAGCTAGACCGTGTAGTATTTTATACGTAAGTAGTAAAACCTTAAAGTCACATCTTAAGTGCACAGGAAGCCAGTGCAGGTGAGCCAGTATAGGCGTAATATGATCAAACTTTCTTGTTCTTGTCAAAAGTCTAGCAGCCGCATTTTGTACCAATTGTAGTCTTTTAATGCTAGACATAGGGAGACCCGAAAATAATACGTTACAGTAATCGAGACGAGACGTATCGAACGCATGAATAATAATCTCAGCGTCGCTAGTGGATAAAATAGAACGAATTTTAGCAATATTACGGAGATGAAAGAAGACCGTTTTAGTAACACTCTTAATGTGTGACTCAAAGGAGAGAGTTGGGTCGAAAATAATACCCAGATTCTTTACTGATTCGCCTTGTGTAATTGTTTGGTTGTCAAATGTTAAGGCGGTATTATTAAATAAATGTCGGTGTTTAGCAGGACCGATAATCAGCATTTCCGTTTTCTTGGCGTTGAGTTGCAAGAAGTTAGTGGACATCCATTGTTTAATTTCATTAAGACACGCCTCCAGCTGACTACAATCCGGCGTGTTGGTCAGCTTTAGGGGCATGTAGAATTGGGTGTCATCAGCATAACAATGAAAGCTAACACCGTATTTACGTATGATGTCGCCTAGCGGCAGCATGTAAATACTAAAGAGTGTAGGGCCAAGAACCGAACCCTGAGGGACTCCGCACGTTACCTTAACATAGTCCGAGGTCACATTATTATGGGAGACGCATTGCATCCTGTCAGTAAGATAAGAGTTAAACCACGACAAAGCTAAGTCTGACATACCAATACGTGTTTTGATACGCTCTAATAAAATATTATGATCGACGGTATCGAAAGCAGCGCTAAGATCAAGAAGCAGCAACATAGATGACGCATCAGAATCCATCGTTAGCAGTAGATCATTAGTCATTTTTGCGAGGGCTGTCTCCGTAGAGTGATTTGCCCTGAAACCGGATTGAAAAGGTTCACAGAGATTGTTAGACACTAAGTGTTCATTTAGCTGCTGTGCGACAATTTTTTCGAGGATTTTCGAAATAAAGGGAAGGTGGGACACCGGTCGGTAGTTTACCATGAGGTCAGGATCAAGGTTAGGTCTTTTGAGCAGAGGATGAATAACCGCTTTCTTGAATGCTAGGGGAACAGTGCCATAGGAAAGTGCTAAGTTTATAATATTTAGCACTGATGGACCTAATAATACAAAAAGCTCCTTGATAAGTTTCCCAGGAAGTGGGTCAAGTAAACATGTTGTTTGTTTTATCCCACTTACACGCCGTAATAGTTCCTCTAATGTTATTTCATCAAAAAGAGAGAGACTATTTTGTATTGCAGTAACCGTCGTAGATACAATTGTATCTGTGTTAATAGAACCCAGTTGTAGCTGGGATGCGTTTCTTTAATCTCCTTTCTAATGAGTTCAATTTTCTTATTAAAGAAATTCATAAAGTCATCTGCCGAGTGGGTGGAGCTATTGGGAGGAGTCTCTTGTTGGGTTAGCGATGCTACTGTACTAAACAAAAATGTAGGGTCGTTTTTGTTGAGGCGGATGAGATTTGAGTAATATTTAGCTTTAGCTAAGGTAAGCATGCGCTTATACGATATTAAACTATCACTCTATGCTTGATGGAAAACCTCAAGCTTGGTCGCGTGCCATTTGCGTTCCAACTTTCTACATGATAATTTATGAGCTCTGGTTTCTTCTGTAAACCATGGGGTGTGCCTTTTAGGGGCCCTTTTTTGTTTTAGCGGTGCTATACTATCAATGGTTTTGCGCAGGGCATTGTCAAAGTTGTTAGTTAGGTTATCAATAGAGCCGACATAATTTGGGAATGGTGCCATTACCGAAGGCAGTAGGTCAGCAAGAGTCATCGTTGTGGCAGCATTAATGTTGCGGCTGCTATAGCAGTTATTATTATTATTAGTTTGTTGACAATGAGTCAGAACTTCGAATTTTATAAGGTAATGATCGGACATTACTTTAGTATACGGGAGTACCATAACTTTGGAAGTGGTGACACCCCTGACCAGCACTAGATCTATCGTATTACCGTTGCGATGCGTAGGTTCATTTATTATTTGTGTAAGACCACAGCTATCAATTATAGTCTGGAGCGCCACGCACTGAGGGTCCGATGGGGTATTCATATGGATATTAAAGTCCCCCATTATGATTATATTGTCTGCGTGCGTCACTAGATCAGCAACGAACTCTGAGAATTCATTGATAAAGTCCGAGTAGGGCCCTGGGGGGCGGTAGATAACAGCCATATCGAGAGGCAGCGGTGCGACAGACCTCATAGTAAGCACCTCAAACGATTTGTATTTATTATTTAGGTTAGGGGTAAGGTTAAAGTTTTCATTGTATATTAGTGCGACCCCCCCCACCCCTTTTAAGGGGACGGGCAATATGCGCATTCGTATAGTTAGGAGGAGATGCCTCATTTAGCGCAAAAAAATCGTCTGGTTTGAGCCAGGTTTCGCTAAGACCAATGACGTTAAGATTGTTGTCTCTAATGACCTCATTAACTAATAACGTTTTGGGAGACAATGATCTTATGTTTAAAAAGCCCATATTATAAGTATTGGGCTGTTTTGACGAGTTTTTGTTTAAATTATCCGTAGTAGCAATATTAATAATGTTGCGTTTATTATACGTAGTGCACTTTAAATAGTTTCGACCATATCTAGGAATTGATACGACGGGAATTTTCAGATTGTTTGCTTGATGCTGCGATCGACTGAATGCATCATGATTTGCCACCTCAGTAGAATGCATATCTACCCCGGACACATTCACAACAGAAAACACATTATGTGAGTTGTGTGTTATTCTAAGAAAATTGCTATGCGTACAGGAATTATCCAGCCTGGTGCTGGCTAGTGAAGAATTATGACGACCTATTTCGGATTTAAAAAAATCCGAATGACAATGTTCACATTGACATGAGAAGTTCCGATACAGGACACATATGGACAAAAACATCTGAATTGAGCTGTTGTGTGAACAAGTTACATTTTTATAATATTGTTCCTTGAGAAGATATACTATAACATATGTCAAAAGGAATAATTTGCTAAGACTAGTAACATTGAAAGAAATGGTGTGCATCATAAATATTGTCGTCACACAAGTGGCAGTGCTTCCTGTTTGGTGTTGCCTGAGGCTCCTCTTAATGTGAACTGAATTAATCAAGTTTTTAATGAAAACAGGCACCATGTCTGCAGGTTATCGTGATTTTTTTTAAGATTACAAGGCTGCCTTTGAGGTCCACTGTCTTGTGACTTTTCTGTATATTGTTGAAATTTAGAAAGCAAAGTAAACTGTGTAGCTCTGATGACAAAGTCGATATATATAAGCATGCTGTCACTTATGACGAATAGTGTCATAAAAACAACCCCTTAGTCATGTCAAACAGGCTATTAGTTGTAACATTTATTATATTATATTTTTAAGGAGGATATGTGTGTGTGTGTGTATATACATACATTATATATATATATTTATAAATTAGAATTTGTTGGAGAACTAATGTCCTTTGCAGTAAACATTTTGTCTTTGGTCTTCTTTTGTCAGAATTACACATTTCTGGGGGGAAATAGCCCTGTTAAGCAAAGCACACATGTCCACTGCAAAGGACGCTGGTTGTCAGGTGGTTAAAGCCACCAAACAGCAAATCCGTGACACCAACAGAAAAAAATGCCTATCCGGAAGTTTTTTAATGACATTATTCAGCATGTGATGAATTTATGAATGGTTTAAAAATACCACTGTCTGACAAAGAGCTTGTTATTAAATGATTCAAAGTCATTCACTGTTTGAAGTCAGGGAGTGAATATTTTCTAGGATGAGGGGCTTTTTCAAGACTAAAAGGGCACATGTGAGGACTTGTAAAAATATGTCAGGCTTACGAGCTGATTTACGGCCAAATATTGCTTTTCTATAACTTCTTACAGTATTTTTTTTTCTTTTTTAGTCCTCTATTTGACCTTTCTTGGCACTTTTCTAAGAGAAAGAGAATGGTTTGATAAGATACTTCTAAATTGTTTGAGATTAAATACCATATTTTTTAAATGTTGCCAAAGTTGAATGAGATTGTTGTGTGCCGTACAGGCGGTCGCATCAACAGCAGGGACGTGTGGATGTACAACTCCCAACTCAACTTGTGGATCAGAGTGGCTTCTTTAAACAAAGGACGGTGGAGACACAAGATGGGCGTCCTGCTGGGCAAGGTGAGTGACTTTTTTTTAACATGTTTTTGCTGTAAACACAACATATTCTATCCTTTGTGGTTTGAACTTGATGTACTACGAGTGAGTAGTACACAATGGGTCATACTTTAAGATGACTGGACTGTCAAGTGCCTGAGTTTACATTTGCAATAATTGCTCGGAAGTCAATAGAATGCTTTCAGTCTACTTTAAGGTCATTTTAGGTTCTGGTCGACGCCTCCAACCCTCATACAGAAGTACTCCATATACCCCCGTAACCGCCAGACACGCAGGAATTTGGTTTTAAACATACCTTTTTCTTCCTGTGTAACTGACACTAATAATCTAGTAGCAGATAGGAAGTCACTCTAAATTCCAGTCACCTGGGTCAATAGTGTGCTTTTTGCTTATCGGTTATGTTGAACCATAAGGGCAAGTTATCACAAGGCGCACTTTATTTATTGTTTAAAGCCGCACACCAATTCTCTGTTTCCTCCGTCTAAAAGCCCCTAGAGCAGTCCAAAATGCAGCCCTGGGGCCATTTGCGGGCCCACAGCTTGAGTTTTGTTGGCCCACTGCATATTGTCGGAATAGAACCCAACAGTAAAAATGTACGGAAAAATACGTAATGTAGTGAGAAAAGGCTGAACTTGTGATGCTTACAAACTCAAGGGTGTCCAATATACCGGTACTGAAAAGTTGTTGTTTTTTTGTAAAAAAAAAAAAAAAAGAAAAGACTAACACAAAACTCAATATCAGCTTTGCGTTACAGGTGCAAAGTGTATTATTAGTATCACAATTTCAGCTTTTTGTCATTACAATAAAGTGGAACCTCGATTTACGAACCCCTCTTTTTGTGCACTGGTTTGAGCCAGGTTTCGCTAAGACCTGTACATTGGTACACATGTCTCTGTGTACCAATGCTTCATTCATTCATTTGTGTCACGCTGGCAGCCATTTTGTGCTCACTTGTATTAAAGAGATTGACAAAGCAGGCTTCGTACCACAGCAAGTTTTTCATTGTAATGAGACCTGACTTTTCTGGAAAAATATGCCAAAGCAGACTTATATCACAGCAGAGGAGAAGACACTACATCTAATACAGCTGCATTTCTTCCAAGAGCACACCTCTGTCAGCTCATTTCTCTTCTCTCGTCAGTTGCTCATTTGCCGATGACAATGTAAAGTGGAGTTTACTTTTTAAAATATTTGCTATTGTACTAATATAGTTGTTAAAGTTAAGGATTTTTGTGATTTCTGATACATTTGTTAGGGCGGAGCAGCACATACAGGACCGTTTAGCTTGTTGTTGCCTTGATAATAAAGAGATAGTTGATCCATTACGTCCTTGTTATGTTTGTTTGATATACAGTACTGTAAAGCACTTTATATTTTGTTCAAAGTGTACAAACCTTCACTAAAATATGGACTCGTCGAGGCTGGAACACATTATTCATAGTTACATTGTTTGTTATGGAGAACATTGCTTCACTATACAAACTTTTTTATTGACGAACCTAGTTCAAGAACCAATTAATTCATAAATCAACATTTTTACTTTAGATTTTTTTGGTAACACTTTAGTATGGAGAACATCCATCCATCCATTGATTTTTCTACCGCTTGTCCCTTTTGGAGTCGCGGGGGGTACTGGAGCCTATCTCAGCTACATATTCACCATTAATTAGTTGCTTATTAAAGTAACAACAACTTAATTTAGAGTTATTTGGACACTCGGGGAACATATAAGGGTTAGGGTTAGGGTTACTAATAAGCAATAATTCTGAGGTTATTGAGGGAAGACTCTTAGTTAATGGCTTACTGGTTGTATAGTAAGACCATGCAGAATAAGGTATTAATAAGTACTTAATAATGACTAATTAAGAGCCAATATGTTACTAATTTGCATGTTAATAAGCAACTAATTAATGGTGAATATCTGTTCCCCATATTAAAGTGTTACCGATTTTTTTTTTCCTGACTCTATGCGTCAGACCAACAAAACTCCAGTCGCAGACCACAAATGGCCC
Organism: Nerophis lumbriciformis; assembly: GCF_033978685.3. Lineage (NCBI taxonomy): Eukaryota > Metazoa > Chordata > Actinopteri > Syngnathiformes > Syngnathidae > Nerophis > Nerophis lumbriciformis. The sequence continues at coordinate 2,330,882 of NC_084566.2, forward strand.
TCAGGCCACAATTTGCATACCCTTGTAATAACTAGTAATAATACAGTTTGTCATCAATAACACAAAGCTGACACTAAGTTTTGTTTTATATACAGAGTATGTGTGTATGTGTATGTGATATATAGAGTAGGGCTGAAACGACGCGTCGACATAGTCGACGTCATCGGTTACGTAAATACGTCGACGCCGTTTTTGTGCTTCGACGCGTCGCATATTTACGTCACACTACCGTCATGGCGGAGCGCAAAGCAGACGATGCGAGCGGTGCGAGCGAGGGGAAAAAAGCACGCCAAAAGTCGTCAAAAGTGTGGGAGTATTTCAATAAACGGCCTAAGAAGAAACGCTACTTTTACTCCGCTACTTTTATCTACATTCAGCTCGCTACTCGCTACTAATTTTTATCGATCTGTTAATGCACACTTTGTTTGTTTTGGTCTGTCAGACAGACCTTCAAAGTGCCTGCCTTACTGGTGACGTTTCACTCCGTTCCACCAATCAGATGCAGTCACTGGTGACGTTGGACCAATCAAACAGAGCCAGTCGGTCACATGACCTGACTTAAACAAGTTGAAAAACGTATTGGGGTGTTGCCATTTAGTGGTCAATTGTACGGAATATGTACTGTACTGTGCAATCTAATAATAAAAGTTTCAATCAATCAATCAAAAGTGTGAAGGAAAAAAGACTACTTTTTATTTCAACCGTACATCCCGTCAAAAGCCTAAAGACTGACTGCACAGTTCCTGTCTTCACAATAAAAGTGCCGCTCCATCGCGCCGCGCTTTCAAAATAAGAGTCTCCGAAAGCCAGCGCAAACAAGCTAGCAAGCTACGGAGTTTGCCGCCAATTTATTTCTTGTAAAGTGTATAAAAACGAATATGGAAGATGGACAAATAAGATACCAAAAACCAACCACTTTCATGTGGTATTAGACAGAAAGGAGGAACTTTTTTTCTCCTCCATTTGAAAACGTGGACGTTATAAGCAATACTGTCTGTTTACAATCAATGCAAGTCATCAGAATCAGGTAATACACCAACTTATATTCTTGTCTTCATGAAAGAAAGGAATCTATATGTGTTAAACATGCATGTATATTCATTAAAACACCTTTAACATGTAAACAAAAACGGCAAAATAAATAAATATAAATTATATACTGTATATATCAATGTATGTATATATATGTGTATATATATATATATGTGTGTGTGTGTGTATATATATATATGTATATATATATATATATATATATATATATATATATATATATATATATATATGTGTGTGTGTGTGTGTGTGTGTGTGTGTGTATATATATATATATATAATATATATATATGTGTATGTTACTCATCAGTTACTCAGTACTTGAGTAGTTTTTTCACAATATACTTTTTACTTTTACTCAAGTAAATATTTGGGTGACTACTCCTTACTTTTACTTGAGTAATAAATCTCTAAAGTAACAGTACTCTTACTTGAGTACAATTTCTGGCTACTCTACCCACCTCTGCTAATAATGTTGTTGTATGCACAACGGCTATAAACGAACATTTGAAAAGAAAACACCCGACAGCGTTCTTGCCATCACCATCAACTAGTCAATCGTCCGCGTGAGTATACGTTGTCATCATTACACAAAAACATGAATGTGTCATTTGTATCTGCGTTGTAAATTCATAAACTAAAACACTGTTTCGCTCTGAGAGGCGCGTTTGGCGTGCCTGTTCAGTGTTTACAAAGATGCGCTCCTCTTTAACGCTAACGTTAATTAGTTGTGCAAATACCTTTTACAACATTAACAGTTACATATACTATGTACAAACCAACAATTAACTTTCACTTTAATCATACTATCATTGTTGTGTTATTAAGCAAAATAAGCAATACTTTTACTTTTGTTGAAATGTTTACACTGTTACAGAATATTTCGTTTTGCACTTTTTTGTATTGGATGTTTATCTTTATTTTTGCACATTTTAGCAAATAAGCAATTCTTTTACTTTTGAAATGCTTATACTATTGCAGAATATTAAGATTGCACTGGATGTTTACTTTTATATTTGCACATTAAAAAGCAAATAAGCTACTTTTAATTTTGTTAAATGTTAAAAGTTTTAAATGTTTACATTGTTACAGAATATTTTGTCATGTTGTTGTCAATGTTGACTGAGTGGCCATACTTTTTTCTTTTGTAAATAAAAGCCATGCCTTTTGAAAAAACTGGCCTACATTTATTTTTTCATCTTCATTTTAAATAAAAAAAAATAATCGGTAAAAGGAAAAATAATCTATAGATTAATCGAAAAAAATAATCTATAGATTAACCGATTAATCGAAAAAATAATCTATAGATTAATCGATAGAAAAATAATCGTTAGCTGCAGCCTTAATATAGAGTATGTGTGTATGTGTATATGTTAAAAAAAAAAAAGTAGAATTATTTGCAAAGAAAATAAAAGCTAAAAATATCACATGGTCGTATTCAGACCCTTTGCTGTGACTCTCATATTTAACTCACATGTCCATTTTTTCAGATCCTCCTTGAGATGCTGAGTCCAGCTGTGTTTAATTAAACTGATTGAACTTGATTAGGAAAGGCACACACCTGTCTCTACAAGACCTTACAACTCACAGTCCATGTCAGAGCCGTTGAGAATCATGAGGTATATTAGTGCTGTGAATCTTTGGCCACCATTCGAATCTAAGGGTAAAAATTAAATTCAAAATCAATACTTTTTAATAACATTGGGTGCCATATGATTAACTACATTCCTCCATAAAATAAACATCTGTAAAAGCATTTTATTTTACAAAATAAACAAATATAATGGTCCCCGCATACTTTTGACTTCTCAGTATGCAGTCCTTGCTGGACAAAGTCACAAAAAACGCTTATTAAAAACCTAAAATGCATGTGCCAGGCTGTACATTACACCTATTAAGTGTATTTGACTAAATTGCTCTCGTGAATCCAGCTTTACTTGACCAAAAACCCTGTGGAGTGTAGACGTTTGCCACTGGGCCGCACTATTACACACAACAGCAAGGCAACAAAGCTTGGAAGACCAACCTATTAAACCAATATGATATCTGACTTTTCACAAAAATCCAGCCCCAAAGTCCTCTACATGAAACATTTGTTAGGTTGGATTTGCTATACTAGATATTGTTCATAAAGTGGCTCTACCAAGATGCCTTCTGGATTGTTTAACACAATTGTGACATCAATAACTCACACAAATCCAGCTTCCAGCACTGAAAGCCTTTTTGACTGAAGTATTGGTACACGTGGCGCGATGCCTAATCTCTGCTGGCTGTGCTATTTACAGTCTCCCAATACACGGCCAGGTGGACATTCCTGTTTAAGGGCACCAGACGTTCCTTGGATATGTGCCCATCGCTGGTGCCTGCTACTTGCATTGTAGCGAGCCCTTATCATGTACAGTATCTGCTGTTCTGCCTTTGCATAAGTGTGTGATGCAGAACCATTACTATAAGGTGCTATGGTGTTTCAACATAACAACTTGGATACTTGTTATGGTCTCCTACAATGTTTGCACAGCATTTATGGTTGTAAATAACAAGATAATACGGTACACACAAAATTCAATATCATCTGAACTCTAAACAAAATAAACACGTAGCAATTTATTCTGTATGATTTTGGAATGCAACTGTGAGTGACAGGTGACAACCAGCGGCCACAACAAATGAAACAATGTTCGTCAACACTTATTTTTCGAGACGCTTTGAAGAGGACAGGAATTCCAACGATCACCTTTTTGAGCAAAATTGTTTATTGTCGGCCATAACCACACAAAAAACATTAGTATAAACGTCTTTCTAGTAAAACTGGCCATTGTCTGCCGTACAAACCAGACCATAACCAATTATCTGTTACTTGCCATATCAACAGCACCCGCTCGCTCTTTCTCACTTGCGCCAACACACACACAGTCATGGCACTTAGCTACTGATGCGTTTATGGCCACACAAAAAGTGTAAATTCCAGGTGTGTACACTATGACGCCTCAATTTGATGTGTGCTGCCTATTCTACAGTCATTTATTAAGAATGTTATTTTTTAATCGCAAAGTGCTGTTACTAGATTACAGAAATGCTCATAAAAATATATATTCTACAGACAGAAAGTTACAGGAATGTACTATATACCAACATGTGAATGTTTTAAGGGGAACTAAATGTGATTTCTGAAAGGGGTAAACCTTCATTCCAAAACAGGACCCCCACCCAGACATACAATACGAGTACATAGCTCATGAAAAATCTTTTTTTTTGTGGTTATTTTCATTGTAAGTGAGCTAAATCACCTGTATTAGAAAACAATCTCATGGAAATGACTGATGTCACTTGATTATAATAAGACATTTAAAGTACCAGGAGAGTGGAAAACAAGTTAATTAATTGTTTTTTATTGTATTTTTTAAACCATATCCAATTGTTTTTACAATCCGCAAAGTATGTGTAAACACCGTTTAAACATCACAAAATGCCACAAATTCTGTCAGCCATTTTGAATATTCCACTCCGAATACTTTTGGCTATTTTCGGAGAGCGACATCACAGTAGTAACGCTTCTGCACTCTGACCATGTTATCACATCAGTCATACTGGAAATATGCAAACATTTGAAAGCGATCTGATGATATCATTCACAATCCTTTTGTAAGTCAAGAGTGCATATGCTTGGCTTTTTTATGCACTCGAAATTGTGCATAAATAGCTAACAATTAAGTCAACAGATTGATGGTCCTCTATACTCTCTCTAAAAACATCAAGAAACTGCCAACAATATTCCATTTACATGTCGTGACTTGAAATTAACCTAATATGAGTGATATTGTTGTTATAAGCGCCAGCGCAGATGGCCTATTTTAGCGGCGCATTGATAGCATTAAGCTAATACTGGCTTACGCTGCTATTGTTGACACACCATAAGCCGGCGACGCTTCTACTTTGTCTCAGACTGGCTAAAAGTAAATTATAGGTTATAATTCATGCATCAAGTAGACAAATGTGGCCATAGTCCGAGAGACTGGTCGACTTTCACATCCCTGGGAGATGCTTCTTGCAAGAACTTTGTGAGGGTTGCAATTAATTCTTTATGTAAGTGTTTGTTTTATTATGGTTTAAAACGGTTAGTTTGTATGTTTAGCACTTAGCAATGCTGCGGAGGCTAGTGTCACAATAAAGCTGCATCCCCCCAGGAGCAGTCGGCTTCTAAAATGTATTGCTCATCCTCTTTTTATTCGGGCTCAAAAATTTAAGGTTCTGGATCATAACTTTTCTTTCACAAAGTCTGCTTGATTAGCATTGTTGTTGATGGGGAAGGGATCTTTGGTTCCTAGCGCGACGTTAGAGTTAAAGTCCCAACGATTGTCACACACACACTAGGTGTGGTAAAATGTGTCCTCTGCATTTGACCCATCCCCATGTTCACCTCCTGGGAGGTGAGGGGAGCAGTGAGCAGCAGCGTGCACCGTGCTCGGGATTCATTTTGGTGATTTAACCCCCAATTCCAACCCTTGATGCTGAGTGCCAAGCAGGGAGCCAATGGGTCCCATTTTTGTAGTCTTTGGTATGGCTCGGCCAGGGTTTGAACTCACGACCTACCAGTCTCAGGGCGGACACTGTAACCACAAGGCCACTGAGCTGGTTACGCGATCACGTGACTGGCTTCCTCATTAGCTTTCAAAATGGCTCAGGAATCTCAGCGAGATTGATACTATTTTGATCATATCTATTTATTAGCAAGCTTTGGAAGTCTTTGTGTCATAGATCAGATGTATATGATAATAGCCTCAATATAGAGGCAACTTGTTTTTCCACTTTACTGCTACTTGATGGCAGGTGTTAGACAGGTGTGCTGCTGGTATGGCGACAGTGTGTGCATGTCTGATGTTGCTCACATGTGCTCCACTGAATGCTCCGGGAGTTTTTGCGTTTGCTCACATACCACACATTAGGGGGAACATTGGTCATAAGGAGGTTGTCGTTGTAAAAGTAATTCAATAAGAAAGACAGTTAGTTAGATCATTAATGTACAGTGCATTTATTTGTGTGATGAAAGCTGAGCGTACCCTGTATACACACACCACAGTGACACAGCTTTAGGATTTACACACATAGATGTTCCTGGAGAGACATTCCTTTCACTCCCAGAGGAGGTTCCCGTCTCTTGACCACTTCCTGTGTCTGCCGCACACATATGGGCTTTTTTGCCATTTTTTTGTATTCCTGTGTAGCTTTTTTCCTTTAGGAGCTTTTCTCCTTTAACTACTTAAAAATGCAAACGCTGTATTACACGGGTAGGATATTCAGTAAATCTGTGGGGTTGATTTTCCATCCTCTTTTGCTCATTTCCTCATTTAACGTCCCCATGTTATTTCCCCATTTTTGAACTGCAACACAAATCTGACACATTTCATGCATAAAGAATGCTGCATGTTGTTAACGATATGAAGATTTCATATCAGGGTTATAATTATTATCACACTCTTGTTGAACGTGCTCAAAAAGTATGCATTCACTGAAATCTATTAACAAAGTTTTATTTATAAATAAATAAACACAAAATATACTTTTCTTGGCAAAGGAAACATTACATTTTGTTCTGGCTTCCTAAGAGTCATATTATTGAGATTTTTTAAAATATGTTTATCTTGTTCTGTTTTAATTTGTAAAGATTTTAGAGTGGAAAACGGGTGTTTTTGGGTGGTGTGGGATACTTGAATGTAGTTTGTCCTCAAATTTTTCACATAAATACTACCTCAGAAAACACTCACCTAACCATAATCACCATCATTAAAATACAGTATTGTAGTAAGCCTAAGTATACATTAAAAACAAAGCATAAGTTTTATTTAGAAAGTATATTGTAACATTACACACAGTTTGAACAGTAACACTGTGTTTGAATATAGGAAAATAAAACATTACAATATTCATTTAATTAAGTGATTTTTGGGCATACCACTAGATAGAGCCTGTGTACCACTAGTGGCACCCTTACCACAGTTTTAGAATAACTGTGTGAATGTATTCATGTTAGCATTGAGCAAGCGATTAGCGTGCTAGCTGCGTCTGCAGGTAATGAGCAGTATCACTGAGTTTTTCCAAGTGCGATTATCAATCACAGTTTTACAATAATCACAGTTTGAAACGTTAGTACTTACTATTCTAGTGATACACCGCGATAAAATTCAAGACGGTAATAGTTAAGTTTCAAAATCTTCTACTTCTGAACCGCTCCACACAAAAGGGGTACAATTTGTCAGGAACCTGCACGTTTACTGTGTTGCCTGTGCTGTTGTTTTTAACGACATACACACCACATAGCAACACTATTATTAAAAAACAAAGTTGACCTCGGAAGTGTGATTGACTTGAAATTTCTCACACGACTCAGTGGAGTCTGCAAAACATCTTCTGTAGCTTTAAAGTGTTTTTCTGATTTACCGCAAACTTTGGCACATGGCTTTAGTGTCCTACAAAGCACTTATTTGAGAAAGATTGGTTGAAAAACATGGCTGCCATCAAGCAAAATATCTTTGAAAGGGCACATACGGAACAAATAATTGCCAATTATTAGTCATTGTAATGATTTGGAAAATAAGAATATATATGCTAGCAAGTCTTTCAAAGTATTTTGACTACAACCAATAGGCTCGCCACATTTAATACCATTTTTTTCTGCATGACTGTCGTTTAATTGTATGCATTTGTTCATTTAGTTTTGGTCTTTTATTCTTTTGTGAGAATTAGAAATTTAAAGAAACATGTTATGCAAAACACAAATGTCCACTGCAAAGGACACTGGTTCTCAGGAAGACGTTTACGATGTTATGTTTCCGTAGGGCAATTGTTTGCATTTACGGACTTCACACTGGTGTTTCACGGCACACAAACACCTATCTGTCCTGTCTCCTCCTCTCTTGCACTTGCACAAAAATAGGTCTTGTCCCTAGCATGTCTGTGCTCAGGGACGGCTGTTCATGTCTATCATTGTCAATGTTTTTCCACTAGGGTATTAGTTTGTATGAGTTGTTCCTCGTCCCCTTGCCGTTATTGTCGCCCTTTAACTACATAAGCTCAGAAGCACAGAATTTGGACAACGAGAGCCTTTTTGTGATTTTACTTTAATAATATATTGCCATTGTGAGTTTGAAATAGAATACCGTATTTTTCGGACTATTAAGGCACACTTAAAATCCTTTTTTCCCCTTAAAACTCAACAGTGCACCTTATAACCCGGTGCGCTTAATGTACAGAATAATTCTGGTTTTGCTTACAGACCTCAAAGCTATTTTATTTGGTACATGGTGTAATGATAAGTGTGACCAGTAGGTAAGACATATTATCTGCCGTTTTGTTTCGCAATATTACGCAAAAGCAACTTTTCTTACCTTCTGGTACCTGCTGATCTGTATTTGGGATCTGCATCAGTCCTGAAAAATTGAGCGCGTCCGCCTTTGTAGTCCACGCCGACGCCGTAGTCGATAATCTTCTTCTTTTTGTCTATCTTCTTGTTATGGGATATTCATCCTCTGCTGTTGCCATTTCTAATATAAAGTAGTGTAAAGTTCTTACTTATATCTGTCAGTAAACTCGCCATGAAAGCGCTAAACATACCGGTGTAGTGAGTTTACATAATTCACCCAAGGAAGTTTAGTTATTAGAGAGTTCCAGTTGGACAGTTTTTCACGGGACACATTTCCGGCGTTGTTGTTGCACTAGTGAGCCATGGATAAGGAGATGCTGCCCCGTTATTGATTGAAGTAAAGTCTGAAAGTCATTAAAACAGTTAACTCCATCTTTTGACACTTCTTCCACTCCCGTCCTTGCACGCTACACCGCTACAACAAAGATGACGTGGAGAAGACGCTGCCGAAGGTGAGCCACGTAAATAAGACCGCCCACAAAACGGCGCATCTTGAAGCAACTGTCAGAAAGCGACTTGAAGATGATCTGTAAAACATCATCTATGCAACATTTTGACCAAAGAACCACCATTACATGTTATGTAGACCACAAGGAAGTATTTTACATTTAGGAAGAAAAAAAAATAGACTCCTTTAATGTGCCCTATAATCCGGTGCGCCTTATACAGTATATGAAAAAGATCGAAAATAGACCATTCATCGGCAGTGCGCCTTATAATCCGGTGCGCCCTATGGTCTGGAAAATACGGTAATCAACATGTAATTAAAGCATAATGTTGAGGTTTAATTTAAGAGGTTTTGCAATAAAAATACATTTACCATTTAGGATGCAGAATACGGTACATTTTCAAGGGCCCAGGACATATGAGACAATTTAAGACACTTGTAATATGACCATAATTTGGTCAACAAGTGAGGGGCTCTGTATGCCACTAAAACATTCTGCATATCGATATGTGGAGTAAAATTGTGGAATTGATTGAGTGAGGAACTCAACCTACCTAATATGAGTGGATTCAAGAAACAAACATGATAAGGTGGCAGTTGCTCTCTATAATTGTGAGCTCCAGCAGATGGTGGTTGTCATCAGCACATGCAAAACACATCATTTTAACTGCCAAACTCACCACAGGCGGTGATGCTGCAAAGCGTAAAATGCAAATACCTGTTTTCAACGTACAGTTCTTCTCATTTCTCTTATGTTTGGTATGTTCCTTTCTTTGTCTTCCTTCCTTCTTTTTGTGCTTCTTCAGAGTACTACCGGTAATTTGCATAGGAAGGATGGGAACAGGATGAGGAGTTTCGATTGCATCAGATATGCAGCAATACTTATCATTGTTATAAACACTTTTGTGTGTGTTTTCTCACCATTAGATTGTGCGTGTGTATGTTACCTGCCGCTCAGTTTTCATGCCATTAAAATGTTTTATGGGCACTAAGACATATTTCAATGGTGGAAGACGTATTGTCTGCGAGGGTCACGCTGAAAAAGGTTAGCTATTAACAATAGCCTGTAGGCCAGAGTTTACAGACGTCAGTCAGAGATTGTTTATTTGGAAGCAATGCGTCATTTATTTTCCTCTGCGCACCGGATAGACCGGTTCTCTTTGTGCTGATGTATGAGCACATGTTCACCTTTGATAATTAGGTGAGCTCTTTGTGTTCAAACTGTGCAATAAGACGTGTGCCTTGCTGTATCTCAAAGCTGATCAACTGTATGTGTGCGTGTGTTCTCAGGTCTACGCCGTGGGTGGCTACGATGGCCAGAGCCGCCTCAGCAGTGTAGAGTGTTACGACTCCTTCTCAAACCGCTGGACAGAGGTGGCACCCTTGAAAGAGGCGGTCAGCTCTCCGGCCGTGGCCAGCTGTGTCGGCAAGCTCTATGTCATAGGAGGAGGGCCCGACGACAACACCTGCTCGGACAAGGTTGGAAGCACAGATGCTTGCACCTTTCTTTAACACACACTTTAGATCAGGGGTGCCCATTACGTCGATGGCGAGCTAGCGGTCGATAGTGGAGAGTGTGTCAGTCGATCGCCAGCGAGGCATTAAAAATATAGACCTAAAAATGAGCGATCATCAATCTTCACCAATACATCACTTTCGTCACTTAATTGACATTCACGGCACCCGAGGGTCTTGTGAGATGACGCTGGCTGCTGCCAGATCATTATTAAGAAAAAATGACCGACAGGAAGGCGAGAAAAACGTTTTATTTCAACAGACTCTTGCGCCGTGCCTGCCGTCAAAACTCTAAAAACCGATTGCACAGTTCCTATCTTCACAATAAAAGCGCTGCTTCATCCTATCTGTGCTAACAAAATAAGAGTCTCAGAAGCTAGCGTGCCCTAGCTAGCAAGCTACGAAGTTTGCCGCCAATGTATTTCTTGTAAAGTGTATAAAAAGGAGTATGGAAGCTGGACAAATAAGATGGCAAAAAACAACCCCTTTCATGTGGTATTGGACAGAAAGGAGGACTTTTTTTCTCCTCCATTTGAATATGTAGACGTCATCAGAACTACTGTCTGATTCCAATCAATGCAAGTCATCAGAATCAGGTAATACACCAACTTAAATTCTTGTATTCATGAAAGAAATGAATCTATAAGTGTTAAACATGCTTGTATTATCATTAAACACCTTTAACTTGTTAACAAAAACTCTCTTTCATAAATAAATCAATATAAATGATATACTGTATATGAATGAGGTAGATCCCCTCCATTTGGTCAATTGAAAAGTAGCTCACCTGCAGAAAAAGTGTGGGCACCCCTGCTTTAGATGAACAGCGATGACAGCCTTTTATCTTATTAAAACTTTAACATAGTTGGGAAGTAGGTAGTTAGTCAGTGACCTTTATTTAACGAGGAAGTAGACCCAATGAGATTCAGAATCTCTTTTTTAAGAGGGTCCTGGCCAAGATAGCAGCTCAAATAGATTTCATGTAAAACAACGATAAACACGAATAAAACAAAACATAAACCACATACATTTGCAGTTGTAAATCACATAAATACATCATAATCATCATCAGCATTCAGAGCGAGGACATGTGCATTCAGTACTTCTTAATTCCAGTTTTAAACTGACCCAAATTTGGCAGGTAATCCAATTTTAAAATGACTCACCAGGATGAAGTTGCCAATGCTTTGAAGTCAGTTTAGCAATAAAACAGTCCTCAGTCGAGGTATAACGTACACTAAGGGAGTCAAACTTATTTTCATTGTGTGCCACATGGCAGTCACGGAAGCTCTCAGAGGGCCGCTTCCTGATACTAATTTTTACTTCTAGGATTTTACGCAAACTCAACCAGTCACTGTGAATATTGCGCATCCTTGCAACTTTACTTGATAACCGTGATTTCCTGCACATTTTGCCAATCATCGTTATTTTCACCAATCATCTTTGTCCAAGCTGCACTCCTAGGCAGCGCAACTGTACTTTAAAACTTACAAACGTTGCTTGGAGTGATGAATGAAGAATCCATACGAGTAGAAATTCTACGGACGGCTAGAAGACTGAACGGCCCTCCTGTTAAAAAAAACAAAAACTGCTGGTAGATGGAAGGATACTGCAGCAACTGCGATGAGAGAACTCGTCCAAAAGATGGCGCCATAGCACATACAATAAAACGCCCTCTCAGGGTTTTTGCTTGTTTGTTTTTATAGAATTATTTTTTTATTATAGCCGCAAGCTGAATCCTTTTATACTCCCTGACAAGACAGAGTGGTCGACCGCGTCTTTAGAGTCAATTTCACTTATGAAATGGTTATAACACTTTCATAGTGCCAGTGAAAGTGTTGTATTTTTGGAAACCGGACAGTAATTAATTTAGAAAGTCAAAGAAGTCTTTCAGCTGTTCACTTATAAGCCCTTCCAAGACCTTGGCCACATTTTTCTTTGGATTATATTCTATTGAGAAAGGATCAGTCACCACCTTTCAGTAAAAAAGTAACAAACGAGGAGTTCCATTTGCCAGGTTGTATTCCAGTTTCAATAGTCAGATTGAAAATGTGTTAGCAGCAATTCTTAACAAATACAAGAATCCAACACAAGTAGACATGGGTCATGGTGTTAGACTCTAAAAACTAGAGATGTCCGATAATATCAGCCTGCCGATATTATCGGCCGATAAATGCTTTAAAATGTAATATCGGAAATTATCGGTATCGTTCTTTTATTATCGGTATCGTTTTTTGTTTGTTTTTTTATTATTAAATCAACATAAAAAACACAAGATACACTTACAATTAGTGCACCAACCCAAAAAACCTCCCTCCCCCATTTACACTCATTCACACTCATTCACACAAAAGGTTTGTTTCTTTCTGTTATTAATATTCTGGTTCCTACATTATATATCAATACAGTCTGCAAGGGATACAGTCCTTAAGCACACATGATTGTGCGTGCTGCTGGTCCACTAATAGTACTAACCTTTAACAGTTAATTTGACTCATTTTCATTAATTACTAGTTTCTATGTAACTGTTTTTATATTGTTTTACTTTTTTTTTTATTCAAGAAAATGTTTTTAATTTATTTATCTTATTTTTTTTTTTTTTTTTAAAAGGACGTTATCTTCACCATACCTAGTTGTCCAAATTAGGCATAAAAATGTGTTCCACGACTGTATATATCGGTATCGGTTGATATCGGTATCGGTAATTAAGAGTTGGACAATATCGGCATATCGGATATCGGCAAAAAGCCATTATCGGACATCCCTACTAAAAACCCAGCATAAGAGTGTGTGGGTGTTTCTGATTAAATGTCTAGTGCATGTACAGGATGTAAGACGCAAGTCTTGGCTTATGTTTCTGGTTGAAAGCTGTATGTCAACCAGCGGGTGGTGCCAAAACGGCATTTACATAAATGAATCTGAGCCTTTGTTGTTGTCATTCACACATGCCAGTGACTTGCAGCCAGAACACAGAGACACGGTGCCAAAAAGTGCCTCTAAGGTTGGGCAACTTAGCAGACAACAGAGGACGAGTTACGAAACTAATTCTAAGAGGATGTGCAATTGTACACTTATCAAACAGCTGTCGGGAAACGAAGAAATATATCACGTTTGTATGAAATCTACCAGTTTTGTGCACTCACACTGTACACAAGGGATAGTCAACAAAATTGTTTTCCAGAAAACTAAAGACCGGGGGGCCGGACTTCTTCTGTCACTATTAGTCTTATCTTGTATAATATGTAGAACCATTGTCCTCTACAGTAGACACATGATTTTGGTCTATTTGTTTTGTCAGAGTTACAGGAGCGCTCTGCTGTTTTTAAGAAAGACCTTCTTCAAAAAAACTAGTCAAAGATCAGCTCTATGACAGCACTATAGTGTTTTTAGAAAATTTGCTGCAAACATTTGAGTCTGAGAAGTTTTTTAAGTAAACTAGCGGTTCACCAAATGATGAAAAAGAGAGGATCTAAAATGGAACCTTGGGGAACACCACTGGTCTAAGTAAAGAAGTTGAACAAATGACTACTGACTGCATCTAAAGTCAACACGCTACAGCAGAATTAATTGTCGACTGCCAAAAAAGTAGAGGACTTAAAGGGATACTTTGATTAATGCTTTATTTATGTAAATCACAGATGTGGACCGCAGTGTTCTGTTTGCCAACAAGATTAAAATGTCAATGTCAGGATCTGCCGATGTGTTTACAGCAGATCTGGGCAAATTACGGCCCGCGGGCCACATGCGGCCCATTAAGATTTTCAACGTTCTACATAATTTTTTTAGATCTTTATGGCCATTATGATGTGCAGTGCTATTTTTAAATAACCGTAAGTCTTGAACTATAGAAAGTATTTCAATGGTAGGCTCCAACAACCCCCGCAACCCCGAATGGGACAAGCGGTAGAAAATGGATGGATGGATGGATGGATGGAAATCTGCGCTTTTGAGTGTTATAGGAGTTATTACGGTAATCTACGTCACAGCAGCTCAGACCAGGAACAAAGCAGAGTGGGCAGGGTTTGTTTTCAGAGCAGCCAGCCCCAAACGCATGTGTCAGAAACAGATGCGGAAGCATATTTTTACAACAAGTGTCTGTATAAAAGTGATAATGTATCATATTGTAGGTGTTTACTACCCTTGTTTGCTTGTTGTATTTTTGTTGTGTATTGCTTGATTGTAAAAGATACACAACTATCGAGGAGCTGGTCTGAGAAGTAAAAGAGTTCATATGTTGTTAATATTCAGTGTTTTATTGTTCATAGTTAATATTGTAAATCCCACGTAAAAGTGGAGCGATGTTCATATGTTGTTAATATTCAGTGTTTTATTGTGCATAGTAAATATTGTAAATCCCTTGTAAAAGAGGAGCGATGTTCATATGTTGTTAATATTCAGTCTTTTATTGTTCAAAATTAATATTGAAAATCCCCCTTTCTTTATTTTAATGTACATTTTGGGTGTCCCATTCAGTAAAAAACTGTAAAATTTAATTCCGTTTTTTGAGGTGGTCTGTCATAACTTTTTTTGAATTCCATCGGACATTGTGACTTTTGGTATTAGTGTTCCTGAAAAAAAGGCACCCAAACACACATACTGTACAGCAGATTTTTACAGCTAAATGTGTACGGTATATATCATTTGTACACACATCCATCCACATTGGTCCCCCAGACACATTTTTTTTCTCAATGTGGCCCCCGAGTCAAAATATTTGCCCAGATCTGGTTTACAGTGATCCAAGTTCCTCTATACAACAGGAGCACTTCAGTGTTTTTAGGGATTTGCTACAAAAATATTTGCGTCACAAGTTTTGAACTGAACTCGGGAAATTGTGTCATTGCCAGGTCAGGTTTGACCCCCGAGCCGCCAGTTGAACAGCCCTGCCGTCAACAGAATACATCAAAGACATAGTGATAAAAACACTAAATACTGGACTTTAATGAAACCGTAATAAAAAAGTTCTAGTTCTGCTTTATAATTGGAACAAAACAAACCAGGAAACTTAACTTTTTGCCTTATCTTTCCCACCAGCAGCCTCAGTTGAAACCTTTAAGGTTATGCAAACTAGCACAAGCCTTAAACCACATACCCTCTTACAGTAGGGGTCGCCAACCCGGCGATTGCCATCCACCAGTCGATCTTTGAGACCCTACCGGTCGATCGCAAAAATAGTAGAAAAAATATGTTTATTAATCTGACGTCAGTGACACCCCCACCTGGAGAGTGACCAACAGATCCGCCAACTGGCACGCATTTTAACCCCTGAACACGCCCGCACACCTCGCCTCTCTCTCTTTAGCCGCACATCCAGCGGCTCTCGACACCGCGGCCACTCCCCCAGAGCACGGCGCGCACTTCACCCGCTCGTCTCGCAAATGGGCATGGCATGACATGCACAAAAATCCTCGAGCTGCAACAATGCATTAAGGCTGGTTGTTGCAACGTATCGGACATTTTCTAGCATCCAATATCTACCGTATTTTTCGGAGTATAAGTCGCACCTGCCGAAAATGCATAATAAAGAAGGAAAAAAACATATGTAAGTCGCACTGGAGCCCGGCCAAACTATGAAAAAAACTGCGACTTATAGTCCGAAAAATACGGTACTCATTTACTAATAAGTTACTAACAAGCCAAATACTAGAGTCTGTGAACATTGCTCCAAAGTAGGGATTTTGTGTTGATTTATCGTGCATACAAAAGTAAACATAGACATGTGCAGAGGCAGTAATACATGATAAAACAGGGCAGCAGCTGGAGAAGGACTTCCCCGTTCCCTCTTAATGAAACACGAAAAACCCGCCAGGTGAACAGCTGATTTTTTTTATATGTAGCGCTGACATAAGCTGACCCGTGTCCCATATGTGACAATAAGGGGAACAAATACACCACATTACTAAGACTATAATGGCCATAAACAGTTAACTACTACAGCTGGGGTGCCCAAAGTGTGGCTCAGGGGCCATCTGTAGTCGTTTGTCATTGGCCCTAGGCACATTAAAAAAATTTAAAAAAAACACCAGCAAACATTGAGAAAACAGCAAGCAACAAAATAAGAAAACATTTTTTTTATATCAGCCAATAATAATACAAAGCTTTGTTTAAAAAAAAATAAAAAAATAAACTATAAAAAAATTTAATAACAAATGTTAAATATATATATATATATATATATATATATATATATATATATATATATATAGATATATGTGTGTGTGTGTATATATATATATAGATATGTGTGTGTGTGTATATATATATATATATATATATGTGTGTGTGTATATATATATATATATATATATATATATACATACATATATATATATATACGTATATATATATATATATATATATATATATATGTATGTATGTGTATATACAAACCCCGTTTCCATATGAGTTGAGAAATTGTGTTATATGTAAATATAAACGGAATACAATGATTTGCAAATTCTTTTCAACCCATATTCAGTTGAATATGCTACAAAGACAACATATTTGATGTTCAAACTGATAAACTTTTTTTTTTTTTGCAAATAATCATTAACTTTAGAATTTGATGCCAGCAACACGTGACAAAGAAGTTGGGAAAGGTGGCAATAAATACTGATAAAGTTGAGGAATGCTCATCAAACACTTATTTGGAACATCCCACAGGTGTGCAGGCTAATTGGGAACAGGTGGGTGCCATGATTGGGTATAAAAACAGCTTCCCAAAAAATGCTCAGTCTTTCACAAGAAAGGATGGGGCGAGGTACACCCCTTTGTCCACAACTGCATGAGCAAATAGTCAAACAGTTTAAGAACAACGTTTCAAAAAGTGCAATTGCAAGAAATTTAGGGATTTCAACATCTACGGTCCATAATATCATCAAAAGGTTCAGAGAATCTGGAGAAATCACTCCACGTAAGCGGCATGGCGGGAAACCAACATTGAATGACCGTGACCTTCGATCCCTTAGACAGCACTGTATCAAAAACCGACATCAATCTCTAAAGGATATCACCACATGGGCTCAGGAACACTTCAGAAAACCACTGTCACTAAATACAGTTTGTCGCTACATCTGTAAGTGCAAGTTAAAGCTCTACTATGCAAAGCGAAAGCCATTTATCAACAACATCCAGAAACGCCACCGGCTTCTCTGGGCCCGAGATCATCTAAGATGGACTCATGCAAAGTGGAAAAGTGTTCTGTGGTCTGACGAGTCCACATTTCAAATTGTTTTTGGAAATATTCAACATCGTGTCATCTGGACCAAAGGGGAAGCGAACCATCCAGACTGTTATCGACGCAAAGTTCAAAAGCCATCATCTGTGATGGTATGGGGGTGCATTAGTGCCCAAGGCATGGGTAACTTACACATCTGTGAAGGCACCATTAATGCTGAAAGGTACATTCAGGTTTTGGAACAACATATGCTGCCATCTAAGCGCCGTCTTTTTCATTGACGCCCCTGCTTATTTCAGCAAGATAATGCCAAGCCACATTCAGCACGTGTTACAACGGCATGGCTTCATTAAAAAAAGAGTGCGGGTACTTTCCTGGCCCGCCTGCAGTCCAGACCTCTATCCCATCGAAAATGTGTGGCGCATTATGAAGCGTAAAATACGACAGCGGAGACCCCGGACTGTTGAACGACTGAAGCTCTACATAAAACAAGAATGGGAAAGAGTTCCACTTTCAAAGCTTCAACAATTAGTTTCCTCAGTTCCCAATCGTTTATTGAGTGTTGTTAAAAGAAAAGGTGATGTAACACAGTGGTGAACATGCCCTTTCCCAACTACTTTGGCACGTGTTGCAGCCATGAAATTCTAAGTTAATTATTATTTGCAAAAAAAAAATAACGTTTATGAATTTGAACATCAAATATCTTGTCTTTGTAGTGCATTCAATTGAATATGGGTTGAAAAGGATTTGCAAATCATTGTATTCCATTTGTATTTACATCTAACACAATTTCCCAACTCATATGGAAACGGGGTTTGTATATATATATATATATATGTATATGTGTACGGTATATATGTATGTATATATATATATATATATATATATATATCCATCCATCCATCTTCTTCCGCTTATCCGAGGTCGGGTCGCGGGGGCAGCAGCTTAAGCAGGGAAGCCCAGACTTCCCTCTCCCCAGCCACTTCGTCCAGCTCCTCCCGGGGGAGGAGCTGGACGATATATGATATATATATGATATATATATATATATATATATATATATATATATATATATATATAAAAATCTCAATCCACATTACATTTTTTGACACTTCCACCACAAGAGCCTAAAATAGACTAAAACATGATCGGAAAAAGGAACTTGCATTTGTCTTAATGGATACTGGTCAATATGTGTGGTGTTATGTTCAGGATTGTCTTATATTTGCTGACTGTCTTCATCTGACATTGGCATCAATCGACTTTACGCCCCAGGTCCAATGCTACGATCCAGAGTCGGACACTTGGTTGTTACGAGCCAACATCCCAATCGCCAGGCGCTGCATCACCGCCGTTTCTCTCAACAATCTCATCTACGTGTGCGGGGGTCTCACCAAGTCCGTATTCTGCTACGACCCGGCGGAGGATTACTGGATGCGTGTGGTGCACACGTTCGCCAAACAGGTAGTTTGCCAAACATTACATGTACGCAGAATTTGTATATTGAAGCCAATTGATGTTTTTTTTTCTGTTTGTAGGAGAGCTGCGGCATGTCAGTTTGTAACGGTAAGATCTTCATCCTTGGCGGCCGGGGCGAAAATGGCGAAGCGACGGACACCATCATATGTTACGACCCGGCAACGGGCATCATCACAGGAGTGGCAGCAATGCCGCGATGCATCTCCTACCATGGCTGTGTAACCATCCATCGCTTCAATGACAAGTACCATAGGCCATGACCATAAAACACACTTACACTTCATCACATCACACGCACATCATTCACTTAATTTATTTCCTCACAGTCTCATGTAGCATTGCGCTGCTATGAACCTTTAGCTATTAAAGTCGCTCTGTATGTAATCATATTAGTGGCCAGAATGGCATCATAATGTTCACATTAATAGCCTCAGAAAAGTCCAAAGAAAAGTCAAGTTTATTGTTTGCACCCTTGTTTTTTTCTACAGTTGTCGTCTTTATGTTGAAGAGTAACGTTTGTTCATAACCCCACTAATTGACATCGCTCTACAGGAACAATCAACTCCAATGTTTAAGAAAACCGATACATTAACATCATTAGAATATTGAGCAAAGCTATTGAAAGTATGCAACCTTAACAATAACAAATACAATAAAATACAGTACAGGCCAAAAGTTTGGACACACCTTCTCATTCAATGCGTTTTCTTTATTTTCATGACTATTTACATTGTAGATTGTCACTGAAGGCATCAAAACTATGAATGAACACGTGGAATTATGTACTTAACAAAAAAGGTGAAATAACTGAAAACATGTTTTATATTCTATCCATCCATCCATTTTTCTACCGCGTGTCCCTTTCGGGGTCGCGGGGGGTGCTGGAGCTCATCTCAGCTGCATTCGGGCGGAAGGCGGGGTACATCCTGGACAAGTCGCCATCTCTTCACAGGGCCAACACAGATAGACAGACAACATTCACACTCACATTCACACACTAGGGCCAATTTTAGTGTTGCCAATCAACCTATCCCCAGGTGCATGTTTTATATTCTAGTTTCTTCAAAATAGCCACCCTTTGTTCTGATTACTGCTTTGCACACTCTTGGCATTCTCTCGATGAGCTTCAAGAGGTATTTTTCCAACAGTCTTGAAGGAGTTAGCTCATCGAGAGAATGCCAAGGGTGTGCAAAGCAGTAAACAGAGTAAAGGGTGGCTATTTTGAAGGAACTAGAATATAAAACATGTTTTCAGTTGTTTCACCTTTATTTTTAGTACATAACTCCACATGTGTTCATTCATAGTTTTGATGTGACAATCTACAATGTAAATAGTCATGAAAATAAAGAAAACGCATTGAATGAGAAGGTGTGTCCAAACTTTTGGCCTGGATACATATGTCGATACAATTCAAACCTTTTTTCTTTTTTTTATGTCAATATAGTGTGAAATTTGAATGAAAACACACATCAAAAATCTTAATTAAAAAAAAGTGAAAGTCATCTTATTTTTGAAATTTTTTGAAAAATATATTTTTGATACTTAATAATGGCTGATGAACAAAAATAATGATTTGATGCAATAAATACAAAGTAATCACAATTAAATGAAAATGCAATACAAATACACTGCAACAAAAGTAAAGGGTAGACAGACACTTATTATTAATAATATTTATAATGAGAAGTTTTTTTTAACACTGAAGAGTAAAAACCAATTGTGTAAATAGGACAACAACTGTTCTGTTTGCAGTCCACGCTGACATGCATAATTATGAAAAGTAGAAAAAAAGATCAACAATGTGGAAATATCGTTCTGTTAATGTGAGAGAGAAAAAAGTCACAGACGATAGCCGTTGTTAACACTCCTTCTTCCCTTTTTAGATATTCCTTTCTCTTTTGCTACTTAAGATATTTTTCAGCATTATCATTCATATTAAGCTCATTGTTACTGGTATTTTTTAATGAAGGTACCGGTATGTGTTTTTCCACGGTTGTATTAGGTATGTACACTTAGTAGATCTAGTCATTGTTTCATAGTGTAGCTGGGTATGAGGGTTGTTTTATTACATTTAATAAGATCATTTGTGTTTGTGAGCCTGTAAATACAGTATAATTGTTCTGTTAGTGTAACGTACGTTTGGATGAATTAGGCCACTTCCTGTTAACACTTCCCTAAGGCTGGCACCTTTTGACACGGGCACTTGCATTTAAAAACATAACTCGGGGTAACCGTGGATACCTCCATGTGGGTTTATGGGTTTACTAGCTCAACACGGCAATGTGGGAAGCAGTGCTAAGAATGGATGGGCAAGCAATTAGGTATGTTTTAAATACAGAATATAAACTAATTGGGTTATATTTAAAAAATATTTTTTTATTGAGTTTTAATGTTGTCTTTTTTAATCCAAAAATATCCGAAACAAGAAAGGAGGGGCAAGAAACCAGGCATGTTTTAAATATAGAATATCAATTAATTGGGTTATTTTTCTAAGATATAAGTTTAATTTAGTTTTGAATACATTTTTTTGATCCAACAAAATATCTGAAAGAAGAAGGGATGGGCAAGAAATTAGGTATTTTTTAAATTTACAATATAAATTAATTGGGTTATTTTTTATCAAATAATAAATTTAATTAAGTTTAAATTTGAGGGGTTTTTTTAATCCAAAAATTTCCGAAAAAAGAAGGGAGGGGCAAGAAATTGGGTAAGTTTTAATTTAAAAATAAAAATAATTGGGCTATTTTTCACAAGTAATATTTGTAATTGAGGTTTAATTTAAGTTTTATTTGTATTTAAGAATATCAAAAAGTTTTTTAGGATCCCAAAAATATTTTCCTAAATGTTCTGAACTCTTGTTTCCTTTCCAAAAACGAAGACCTTAGTGGAGGTTTTTGTGGGTGGAGCTCAACTTCCCATCATGGTGTTAGAATGAATTGAGACTGAATCAACAGCGCCCCTGATGGTTACAGTCAGTACTGCGCTCTGTTTTGGATGAAACACTTCAAGACAGGATTAATCAACAATCAAATTCACACAGTTAACTAATTATTATGCCCATCCCAATAGTTGTAAATGGCGTACAGTGAACGGTGTGGTTTAAGGTCAGTAAACGTTTTTACAATAGTGTTGATAGGCAAGACATTGCTGTGAACTTATTTCAGTTTGTCTTATATTTAAATGTATCTTTTCATTGTTGCGTATTGTGTTTTTATTGTGTGTAACTGAGAGCCCCAATAATGCACTTTGATAGAGTAGATGATAGTAAACAGTAGTTATTTTTTGTTTTTTACTGTATCAGTAAATGTTATTTGGAATTGTGTCATGTTGCAAAAGTCCCGTGACAGCGCCTCCTGTTGACCGCAATCTGCTATGGCTAATCACAAGACCAACAACAACAGAACAAAGTTGACACGGCCAAAAACACATCATCCTCACACAGGAGGCCAACGAGGAGGCAACAAAGTAGTAAAGTAGCGAGGATGGCAATAACTTTTGCAAGAATGAAACGTTATGTTTGTGTGTGCGTCTGGGATTTCACTGAGAATTTACTCAACTATGTCCTCCATTGTTTTTTTTCTAAATTTGATTATTTTCTATTTAGACTTTCATACACGCTTTAAGAAGATTTACATTACTGTTTTTGCATTTGTGTGTTTCACTTTTTGTGTAGGGTGGTGTGTCACTAAATTTTTCACACTGCGTGCAAAAAGATATCATTGGGATTGTAATGCAGTAAGAAACCAACATGGGTGGATTTGATGCTAATGGGCTTGTTTTTGATAAGTGTGCCTTTTAAAGAATAAACCAGCAGGGGAATATTGATGATTTTTGGAAAATATGACCCAATAATTAGTTACTACACTTTGTATGTACGGTGTGCTGTTTTTAAGATGTTTGTAAGTGTTGACTTGTATACAACAAACATCAATAAACGTTTTTCTTTCTGTACCAAATATGGTGTTTATTTTTATTTTTATCATCTAATCCGATTTTTGATATTTTGACTTCTAACTTTGTAAGCATGTTTGAGAATAAAATACTACTACTTAGAATGTGTACGGTATATATAACTGTACAAAGCCCAAAACCAGTGAAGTTGGCACGTTGTGTGAATGGTAAATAAAAACAGAATACAATGATTTGTAAATCCTTTTAACCTATATTCAATTGAATAGACTGCAAAGACAAGATATTTAACGTTCAAACTGAAAACTTAATTGTTTGCAAATATTAGCTCATTTGGAATTTGAATCCTGCAACATGTTTCAAAAAAGCTGGCACAAGTGGCAAAAAAGACTGAGAAAGTGGAGGAATGCTCATTAAACACTTATTTGGAACATCCCACAGGTGAACAGGCTAATTGGGAACAGGTGGGTGCCATGATTGGGTATAAAAGCAGCTTCCATGAAATGCCTGAGCAAATTGTTTAAGAACAATATTTCTCATCTAGCTATTGCAAGGAATTTAGGGATTTCACCATCTATGGTCCGTAATATCATCAAAAGGTCCAGAGAATCTGGAGAAATCACTGCATGTAAGCGTAATTAACATTGAATGCCCGTGACCTTTGATCCCTCAAGCGGTACTGCATCAAAAATCGACATAATTGTGTAAAGGATATCACCACATGGTCTCAGGAACCCTTCAGAAAACCACTGTCAGTAACTACAGTTGGTCGCTACATCTGTAAGTGCAAATTAAAACTCTACTATGCAAAGCAAAAGCCATTTATCAACAACACCCAGAAACGCCGCCGGCTTCCCTGGGCCCGAGTTCATCTGAGATAGACTGATGGAAAGTGACCCCGGACTGTTGAACAATTTAAGCTGTACATCAAGCAAGAATGGTAAAGAATTCCACCTGAAAAGCTTCAAAAATTGGTCTCTTCAGTTAAAAGGAAAGGCCATGTAACACAGTGGTAAAAATGCCCCTGTGACAACTTTTTTGCAATGTGTTGCTGCCATTAAATTCTAAGTTAATGATTATTTGCAAAAAGTTTTTCAGTTGGAACATTAAGTATCGAAGACCTCTATGAAGAAAACAAGCAAGGAACCCAGATTTCCCTTGCCCGGACGCGGGTCACTGGGGCCCCACTCTGGAGCCAGGCCTGGAGGTGGGGCACGATGGCGAGCGCCTGGTGGACGGGCCTGTCCCCATGGGGCCCGGCCGGGCACAGCCCGAAGAGGCAACGTGGGTCCCCCCTCCAATGGGCTCACCACCCATAGTAGGGGTCATAGAGGTCGGGTGCGATGTGAGCTGGGCGGAAGCCGAGGGCAGGGCACTTGGCGGTCCGATCCAGAAGCTAGCTCTTGGGACGTGGAACGTCACCTCGCTGGGGGGGAAGGAGCCTGAGCTAGTGCGCGAGGTGGAGAAGTTCTGGCTAGATATAGTCGGACTCACTTCGACGCACAGCAAGGGCTCTGGAACCAGTTCTCTCGAGAGGGGCTGGACTCTCTTCCACTCTGGCGTTGCCGGCAGTGAGAGGCGACGGGCTGGGGTGGCAATTCTTGTTTCCCCCCGGCTCAGAGCCTGTACGTTGGAGTTCAACCCGGTGGACGAGAGGGTAGCTTCCCTCCGCCTTCGGGTGGGGGTACGGGTCCTGACTGTGGTTTGCGCTTACGCGCCAAACCGCAGCTCAGAGTACCCACCCTTTTTGGATTCACTCGAGGGAGTACTTGAGAGTGCTCCCCCGGGTGATTCCCTCGTTCTACTGGGGGACTTCAATGCTCATGTTGGCAGCGACAGTGAAACCTGGAGAGGCGTGATTGGGAAGAATGGCTGCCCGGATCTGAACCCGAGCGGTGTTATGTTATTGGACTTTTGTGCCCGTCACAGATTGTCCATAACGAACACCATGTTCAAACATAAGGGTGTCCATATGTGCACTTGGCACCAGGACACCCTAGGCCACAGTTCCATGATCGACTTTGTAGTTGTGTCATCGGATTTGCGGCCTCATGTTTTGGACACTCGGGTGAAGAGAGGGGCGGAGCTTTCTACCGATCACCACCTGGTGGTGAGTTGGCTGCGATGGTGTGGGAGGATGCCGGACAGACCTGGCAGGCCCAAACGCATTGTGAGGGTTTGCTGGGAACGTCTGGCAGAGTCTCCTGTCAGAGAGAGTTTCAATTCCCACCTCCGGAAGAACTTTGAACATGTCACGAGGGAGGTGCTGGACATTGAGTCCGAATGAACCATGTTCCGCGCCTCTATTGTCGAGGCGGCTGATTGGAGCTGTGGCCGCAAGGTAGTTGGTGCTTGTCGTGGCGGTAATCCTAGAACCCGTTGGTGGACACCGGCAGTGAGGGATGCCGTCAAGCTGAAGAAGGAGTCCTATCGGGTTCTTTTGGCTCATAGGACTCCTGAGGCAGCGGACAAGTACCGACAGGCCAAGCGGTGTGCGGCTTCAGCGGTCGCAGAGGCAAAAACTCGGACATGGGAGGAGTTCGGTGAGGCCATGGAAAACGACTTCCGGACGGCTTCGAAGCAATTCTGGACCACCATCCGCCGCCTCAGGAAGGGAAAGCAGTGCACTATCAACACCGTGTATGGCGGGGATGGTGTTCTGCTGACCTCGACTGCGGATGTTGTGGATCGGTGGAGGGAATACTTCGAAGACCTCCTCAATCCCACCGACACGTCTTCCTATGAGGAAGCAGTGCCTGGGGTATCTGTGGTGGGCTCTCCTATTTCTGGGGCTGAGGTTGCTGAGGTAGTTAAAAAGCTCCTCGGTGGCAAGGCCCCGGGGGTAGATGAGATCCACCCGGAGTTCCTTAAGGCTCTGGATGCTGTGGGGCTGTCTTGGTTGACAAGACTCTGCAGCATCGCGTGGACATCGGGGGCGGTACCACTGGATTGGCAGACCGGGGTGGTGGTTCCTCTTTTTAAGAAGGGGAACCGGAGGGTGTGTTCTAACTATCGTGGGATCACACTCCTCAGCCTTCCCGGTAAGGTCTATTCAGGTGTACTGGAGAGGAGGCTACGCCGGATAGTCGAACCTCGGATTCAGGAGGAACAGTGTGGTTTTCGTCCTGGTCGTGGAACTGTGGACCAGCTCTATACTCTCGGCAGGGTCCTTGAGGGTGCATGGGAGTTTGCCCAACCAGTCTACATGTGTTTTGTGGACTTGGAGAAGGCATTCGACCGTGTCCCTCGGGAAGTCCTGTGGGGAGTGCTCAGAGAATACGGGGTATCGGACTGTCTGATTGTGGCAGTCCGCTCCCTGTATGATCAGTGCCAGAGCTTGGTCCGCATTGCCGGTAGTAAGTCGGACACGTTTCCAGTGAGGGTTGGACTCCGCCAAGGCTGCCCTTTGTCACCGATTCTGTTCATAACTTTTATGGACAGAATTTCTAGGCGCAGTCATGGCGTTGAGGGGATCTGGTTTGGTGGCTGCAGGATTAGGTCTCTGCTTTTTGCAGATGATGTGGCCCTGATGGCTTCATCTGGCCAGGATCTTCAGCTCTCACTGGATCGGTTCGCAGCTGAGTGTGAAGCGACTGGGATGAGAATCAGCACCTCCAAGTCCGAGTCCATGGTTCTCGCCCGGAAAAGGGTGGAGTGCCATCTCCGGGTTGGGGAGGAGATCTTGCCCCAAGTGGAGGAGTTCAAGTACCTCGGAGTCTTGTTCACGAGTGAGGGAAGAGTGGATCGTGAGATCGACAGGCGGATCGGTGCGGCGTCTTCAGTAATGCGGACACTGTATCGATCCGTTGTGGTGAAGAAGGAGCTAAGCCGGAAGGCAAAGCTCTCAATTTACCGGTCGATCTACGTTCCCATCCTCACCTATGGTCATGAGCTTTGGGTTATGACCGAAAGGACAAGATCACGGGTACAAGCGGCCGAAATGAGTTTCCTCCGCCGGGTGGCGGGGCTCTCCCTTAGAGATAGGGTGAGAAGCTCTGCCATCCGGGAGGAGCTCAAAGTAAAGCCGCTGCTCCTCCACATCGAGAGGAGCCAGATGAGGTGGTTCGGGCATCTGGTCAGGATGCCACCCGAACGCCTCCCTAGGGAGGTGTTTAGGGCACGTCCGACCGGTAGGAGGCCGCGGGGAAGACCCAGGACACGTTGGGAAGACTATGTCTCCCGGCTGGCCTGGGAACGCCTCGGGGTCCCACAGGAAGAGCTGGACGAAGTGGCTGGGGAGAGGGAAGTCTGGGCTTCCCTGCTTAGGCTGCTGCCCCCGCGACCCGACCTCGGATAAGCGGAAGAAGATGGATGGATGGATGGATGGACATTAAGTATCTTGTCTTTGCAGTCTATTCAATTGAATATACGTTGAAAAGGATTTGCAAATCATTGTATTCTGTTTTTATTTACCATTTACACAACGTGCCAACTTCACTGGTTTTGGGTTTTTTATTAACAGTGCTGCTTCTGGAAGATAACCCCCTTACAGAGACATTACAGTTCAGAATATCAATGGTTCAAAGAGGGACTGGATGTAAACAAAACAAAAAACCCATAAAATGTAAAAGGTTGATTAGGTGGCAGATATATATTTGCAAGGCCATTTTAAAGAAGGATATTTAAAGAGAAACTAGATCTTGTGAGACGAGGTCGGCCGACCCCGGAAACTAGTTAAGCTGTCCTGGCGGTGAAATGGTTTGGCTTCCACTTCCACTGGCTTATGTGGCATCAAATGGCCGTTACCAATTGTGAGTTCAAATATATTTTTTCACATTCAATATGTTTTTTACAATTATTTTTGTTTTGACAGTACCGCGTCCGATGCGGGTTTATTGATTTTTAAATGTACCAAAAAATAGCCTGTTTTGTACACTAGTGACAAATCGAGGTGATCCAATGCCCAGCAGTGCGCAAGTGTGTTTCTGTATAATATTTTTCAAGCCGTGGTCTTGTGGCGACATAAATGATTTTAATTTTGAGAGGTATTTATTGAAGTTGGACTAAGTAAGACATCACTGACGGCCAAGGTGGTGAATGCAGGGCCCGCCACTGCTCTATCCACATATTTTCTTTTGGCTTGATGTCCGGTGACTTACTTCAGGATCTTAATATGCTTTTTCTTGAGCCACTCCACTTAATCATTTCAGTCATTTTCAGCATTTCTGTACTTTAAAAGGCGTGGAGTTGGACAAGAAACGACGCACATTCAACGTAATGCACACATCTACACTATATTGCCAAAAGTATTTGGCCACCCATCCAAATGATGAGAATCAGGTGTCCTAATCACTTGGTCCGGCCACAGGTGTATAAAACAAGCACTTAGGCATGGAGACTGTTTCTACAAACATTTGTGAAAGAATGGGCCGCTCTCAGTGATTTCCAGCGTGGAACTGTCATAGGATACCACCTGTGCAACAAATCCAGTCGTGAAATTTCCTCGCTCCTAAATATTCCAAAGTCAACTGTGGGCTTTATTATAAGAAAATGGAAGAGTTTGGGAACAACAGCAACTCAGCCACGAAGTAGTAGGCCACGTGAACTGACAGAGAGGGGTCTGCGGATGCTGAAGCGAATAGTGCAAAGACTTTCTGCACAGTCAGGTTGCTACAGAGCTCCAAAGTTCATGTGAACTTCCAATTAGCCCACGTACAGTACGCAGAGAGCTTCATGGAATGGGTTTCCATGGCCAAGCAGCTGCATCTAAGCCATACATCACCAAGTCCAATGCAAAGGGTGGGATGCAGTGGTGTAAAGCACGTCGCCACTGGACTCTAGAGCAGGGGAGACGCGTTCTCTGGAGTGATGAATCACGCTTTTCCATCTGGCAATCTGGACTCTCACAATATTATGCTAGATCCACTATGGACTCTCACACTATTATGTTCGATCCACTATGAACTGAACTCTCACAATATTATGTTAGATCCTCTATGGACTGGACTCTTACACTATTATGTTAGATCCACTA
Organism: Nerophis lumbriciformis; assembly: GCF_033978685.3. Lineage (NCBI taxonomy): Eukaryota > Metazoa > Chordata > Actinopteri > Syngnathiformes > Syngnathidae > Nerophis > Nerophis lumbriciformis. The sequence goes on from NC_084566.2 coordinate 2,359,851, forward strand.
TGGACTGGACTCTCACAATATTATGCTAGATCCACTATGGACTGGACTCTCACAATATTATGTTAGATCCACTATGGACTGGACTCTTACACTATTATGTTAGATCCACTATGGACTGGACTCTCACAATATTATGTTAGATCCACTATGGACTGGACTCTCACAATATTATGCTAAATCCACTATGGACTCGACTCTTACACTATTATGTTACTGTAGATCCACTATGGACTGGACTCTCACAATATTATGTTAGATCCACTATGGACTGGACTCTCACAATATTATGTTAGATCCACTATGGACTGAACTCTCACAATATTATGTTAGATCCACTATGGACTGGACTCTCACAATATTATGCTAGATCCACTATGGACTGGACTCTCACAATATTATGTTAGATCCACTATGGACTGGACTCTCACAATATTATGCTAGATCCAGTATGGACTGGACTCTCACAATTTATGCTAGATCCACCCGGGGGTTTTTTGTCCCTCATCTGCGGTCCCCTCCAAGGTTTCTCATTGTATCCCATTGGGTTGAGTTTTTTCTTGCCCTGATGTGGGATCTGAGCCGAGGATGTCGTTGTGGCTTGTGCAGCCCTTTGAGACACTCGTGATTTAGGGCTATATAAATAAACTTTGAATGATTGATTGATTTATAGAGACAAGAGCTATAGTGATGCATGCTTGGTTATGGTTTGAATTCATATATAACACTTGTGAGAACGACTTTTTATTGTCAATATCAGCTGCTGAGTTTCATTTTTTATTGTTTTCTGCTGGTGGTGTGCCTGCGGATTTATTCAATGCAAAAAATGTGCCTTGGCTCAAAAAAGGTTGAAGAACACTGATATAGAGTATCAACCTGTTGTTATCGCAGCGTCCCAGCATAGTACAATGCAGTATTTGTACAACAGCAGCCCCTAGTGGCCGTTCTGGTGAACTCTGCGGCTAGCTAGCTACAATTTAGCTTCCTTGTCCACAATCGAGATTTAGCATTTTAACCCAAACACGAGTGCGAAACATGCAAAGTGTAACACTCAAACGGACCCGCTGCCACTGAAGCATAAATCACGCACCACAAGGGGACGTTTATCCACGCTGCCGGGCTTCTCCTCGTAAGTTTGTGTCCCAAAATACATCGCGTTGGTGTTGGAAAACGCCTGCTAACGGTCAGCTAACCTGCTAGCATGGCTCGTGCTACCGCAATCTTTCTACTGGACTCCTGCGGCTGTTAAGCATGAATGGGGAATTAAACGCCAGCGTCGACTGCCTTACTTTGAGTACTTTTCATGACATGGTCGTGATGTATTCATTTTATTTGGTCGAGTGACAGGTGCCAATCAGTGCCCCCATACTAGCGCAAGCAGTAGGAAGCTAATTAGCAGTTAGCATTAGCTGCAGCACCTTTGCTAGCCGGTTAGCTCAATGCTATGCATCGCCATTGATTGATTGATTGGGACTTTTATTAGTACATTGCACAGTACAGTACATATTCCGTACAATTGACCACTAAATGGTAACACCCGAATACGTTTTTCAACTTGTTTAAGTCGGGGTCCACGTTAATCAATTCATGCCACTACTGTACAATGAGGCGCTTGTACAGTAGGTTGTAATTCAATGAAAACCTCCAATTTTCTCTTTTTTCAGGAGGGAAACATGTCGGGGGTTAAAAGGAAAATAGAGGACGGCGATCCTGACTATGAGGATATTGCATTAATCCAAAATAGTAAGCGAAACAAAGCAGTTGAATTAAGTGGTAAGTCAGTGGATTGAATCCAACTCTGTGCACCTGCGATGTTGTTTACTTGTATGCAATATTTCCCTTGAACAGCCCGAGATGCTGCAGTTCAGAAGATAGAAGCCATCATCACCAAGCAGTTCTCCTTGGAGATGAAGAACAAAGAACATGAGATAGATATCATCAGCCAGGTAAAGCATATAGTCCAGTGTTTTTCAACCACTGTGCCGTGAGATACAGTCTGGTGTGCCGTGGGAGATTATCTAATTTCACCTATTTGGGTTAAAAATATTTTTTGCAAACCAGTAATTATAGTCTGCAAATGATGTGTTGTTGTTGAGTGTCGGTGCTGTCAAGAGCTCGGCAGAGTAACTATGTTATACTCTTTCATATCAGTAGGTGGCAGCAGGTGGCTAATTGCTTTGTAGATGTTGGAAACAGCGGGAGGCAGTGTGCAGGTAAAAAAGGTGTCTAATGCTTAAACCAAAAATAAACAAAAGGTGAGTGCCCCTATGGCATTGAAGCTTAGAGAAGGCTATGCAGAACAAAACTAAAACTGAATTGGCTACAAATTAAAAACAGAATGCTGGACGACAGCAAAGACTTACTGTGGAGCAAAGACAATGTACATCCGAACATGACATGACAATCAGCAATGTCCCCCCAAAGAAGGATAAAAACAACTGAAATATTCTTGATTGCTAAAACAAACTAGATGCGGGAAATATCGCTCAAAGGAAGACATGCAACCGCTACAGGAAAATACCAAAACAAGAGAAAAAGCCACCAAAATAGGAGCGCAAGACAAGAACTAAAACACTACACACAGGAAAACAGAAAAAAAAGTCCAAATAAGTCACGGTGTGATGTGACAGGTGGTGACAGTACACCTACTTTGAGACAAGAGCTACAGTGATGCATGCTTGCTTATGCTTTAAAGTCATATCCAACAATTGCAACAACGACTTTTTACTGTCAACTGAGTTTCGTTTTTTAATTATTTCTGCTGGTGGTGTGCCTCCGCATTTTTTCAACGCAAAAAATATGCCTTGGCTCAAAAAAGGTTGAAAAACACTGATATAGTCTACCTTTTGTTGCATTTGGGAAATGTTCATAGAAATCTTATTAAAGGGGAACTGCACTTTTTTGGGGGAATTTTGCCCAGCGTTCACAATCATTATGAGAGACAAGGAGACAGATGTATTTTTTTTCAATGCATTCTAACTTGTAATTAGACGTAAATAAATTCAGCTTACACTGGAGTCAATTGGAGGTCCTCTTTAAGTGCTCTAAATCAGTGTTTTTGAACCTTTTCTGAGCCGAGGCACATTTTTTTAATTGAAAAAATCCAGAGGCACACCACCAGCAGAAAACATAAAAAATTTAACTCAGCGGTCGATATTGACAGTATAAAGTCGTTCTCGCAATTGTTGGATATGAATTCAAACCATAACTAAGCATGCATCACTATAGCTCTTGTCTCAAAGTAGGTGTACTGTCGTGACTTATTTTGAGGTTTTTGGTGTTTTCCTGTGTGAAGTAATAATAATAATAATACATTTTATTTGGTATAGCGCTTTTCAGAACACTCAAAGATGCTTTACAGGATAAAAAATTTAAATATAAAACAGTTTAAAGTAATAATATAAAATACAGGAAATATAAAAGCAGTACATTGTAAAATACATAATAATACAGGACAATTACAAGACAGGACATTACAAGACACAGAACACTAATAACACTAATCAAGTGTTTTAGTTCTTGTCTTGCACTCCTATTTTGGTGTTGATTGTCATGTTATGTACTTTGTGGACGCCGTCTGCTCCACACACTGTAAGTCTTTGCGGTCGTCCAGCATTCTGTTTTTGTTTACTTTGCAGCCAGTTCAGTTTTAGTTTAGTTTTGCATAGCCATCCCTAAGCTTCAATGCCTTTTGTTTATTTTTGGTTTAAGCATTAGATACCTTTTTACCTGCACGCTGCCTCCCGCTGTCGTCTACATATTGTAATCACGACAAACCATGTACCCGACATCTAGAAAGCAATTAGCTACCTGCTGCCACCTACTGATATGGAAGAGTATTACATGGTTACTCTGCCGAGCTCTAACCAGCACAGACACTCAACAACGGCACATTTGCGGATTATAATTTCTGGTTTGCAAAGAATATTTATAACCCAATTAGGCGACTGACTGTATTTCACTGTACACTAGTGTGCCGCGGCACAGTGGTTGGAAAAACAACGCTCTAAATAACCATTCAAAAACCGCCAACAATACTCCATTTACATCTTGAGACCTGAATATTAACCAAGTATTAGTGATATTGTTATTATATGCGCTGACGTAGGCAAACTATTTATAGTGGCGTCTTGATCACAGAGAGCTAACTAACTTGGTTGGTTAGTTGGTTGAAGTGTCTTGAACTAGGTTAGAAGCTACTTAACCAACAGGAAGCAATACGTGAAGCTAGGCGAACATACGTCTACAGACCTGAAAATATTTTGTGGCGTACCTCAGGGATAAATACTTTGACCAAAATTGTTTAATCTCTATATAAACGACATTTGAAAAGTTACAAAAGATTTAAAGTTAGTGTTATTTGCGGATTGTATAACTGTGTTTTGTTCAGGAGAGAACACACAGAAGCTAATACAAATAACAACAGAAGAAATTAATAAATTAAAAAGATGGTTTGACAAGAACAGACTATCTTTGAATCTCTGTAAAACTAAAATAATGCTATTTGGTAACAGCAGAAGGGAAAGTCAAACACAATTACAAATAGACGGAGTAGATATTGAAAGAGTAAAAGAAAACACATTTTTGGGTGTAATAATAGATGATAAAATGAACTGGAAATCTCATGTAAAAAATATACAACATAAAGTAGCAAGAAACACGTCAATAATGAATAATGCAAAATATGTTCTAGATAAAAAAAACACTCCATATTCGCTACTGCTCACTAGTGTTAAAGTTAAAGTACCACACAGTCTCACACACACACGAGGTGTGGTGAAATTACCCTCTGCATTTGACCCACCCCTTTGTTCCACCCCCTGGGAGGTGAGGGTAGCAGTGAGCGGCAGCGGTGGCCGCGCTCGGTAATCATTTTGGTGATTTAACCTCCAATTCCATCCCTTGATGCTGAGTGCCACCATATCTGAGTTATTGTGTAGAAATATGTGAAATAACTACAAATGCGCGCTTTATTCACTAACGGTGTTACAAAAAAAGATCAATTAGAATAATACATAATGTTGGATGTAGAGAACATACGAACATTTTATTTATTTAATCACATATATTGAAATTCAACGATTTGGTGCATTTACAAACAGCTAAAATGATGTAGAAAGCAAACTATAACCAATAATGTACAACAATTCTTCTCAACAAAAGAGGAGAAATACAACCTTAAAGGAAAATCTAATTTAACACATTTGTATGCACGTACAACACTTAAAACCTTTAGCATATCAGTATGTGGAATTAAATGATGGAATGGATTAGCCAAAGAAATCAAAGAAAGCACCAATATGATTCAGTTTAAGAGACTGTTCAAACTACAAGTGTTCACAAAGTACACGGAACAATAATCATGATTAACATCTTGAACCCTTTTTTTTTTTAGATAAATATTATTATGTATTTAATATTTGTTTACTTTACTATGGTGTATTATTTATTTATTTATTCACTGTTCTGTTACAGAGAACAAGGAAATGGGATAAAATTGCTATGGTATGAAAAGGGGTAGGATTAAATAAGCTCAGCTTCTTCCGACTTCTTTTCGGACATGTTGTAATGGAACAACTGGAAATATGTGATGCATTACATTGTATCGTTTGCATATTCCAAATAAACTGAAACTGAACTGAACTGAAGTTAATTTTGAACATGCATAACATTTCAATATGATACATCACATATTTTCATTATTCTTTACATGTCCGAAAGCAAGCAAGCTGCAGCGTGTGCTGCTATGTTGACATCATCAGCTGGTGAGCTGCTTTCTCGCCTCGGAGCTTGTGAAAGTTTATTCTAGATCATAAATAATGCCTCCCACCTTGATAGTAGAAGGATGAGGACATAATCCGACATGTTGGTCAAATTGGGCATCCAATTTAGACGCGGAAATGGCAAGAAAGACACGAAAAGACGCATTTTTCTTTGCAAGTATTATGAGTCATTCTTCATCTAAACGGGAATATATTAACAAAAGTCGGCATCCCAGTGAGAGCAATCATGGTACAGTAAGTGATATTTTATTAAGTTTGTTGTCTCACATGCAGTTTGCAGTGAGCAGTAATCAGTGATGTTGAAGGAAAAAGCAAACATGAAATAATTACTCTGCAGTACGCTTAAACTATGTGAATATTACTTATTATGAATGTGCCTGTTACTACATTACATAGTGTATATACTTACAGCATGTACATAAAACCTTGATGGAGGTGTTTGCATGTTTTTAAGCGCTTTATAGGCAGAACAGAGCGACTCCTATCTGCTCCATTGCAAGTAGACTTTTGCTCACATTTTTTTTTACTAGTTATAGAGTGTGTATAAAAAAAAAAGAAAACGATGTTTGTGCTTGTTTTGCATAAGGATTGTGAATGATACCCAAAATTCCAAAAAAAAGAGCAGTTCCCCTTTAAATGAGCTCTGCTTCTTCGTTAACTTGACCGTTGAATTTTGGTCATTTTACAACAAATATTCTATTAAACACATGCAATGTTGAAACAAACATGCTTTTTGACAGCGTTTATGTAATTTCAGGTTGTGTCATTGAATTGAACACTGAAAAGTCCAACTGTTTTGCAACATTGTTTCGAAGTCACTTTTAAAGGACATGTATGTATAATCCACGTTGTATTAGGGTTGTCTCGATACCAATATTTTGGTACCGGTACCAAAATGTATTTCGATACTTTCCTAAATAAAGGGGACCACAAAAAATGGCATTATTGGCTTTATTGTAACAAACAATCTTAGGGTACATTACACATATGTTTACTATTGCAATCTAAGAACAATTTAGTCCTTAAATAAAATAGTGAACATACTAGACAACTTGTCTTTTAGTAGTAAGTAAACAAACAAAGGCTCCTAATTAGTCTGCTGAAGTATGCAGTAACATATTGTGTCATTTATCATTCTATTATTTTGTCGAAATTATAAAGGACAAGCTGTACAAATGTATTATTAATCCACTGGTTATTTTCAGTTTCAACATGTTCTATCTACACTTCTCTTAAAATGCAATAATCACTTATTCTTCTGTTGTTTGATATTATACATTAGTTTTGGATGATACCACAAATTTAGGTATCAATCTGATACCAAGTAGTTACAGGATCATTCATTGGTCATCATTTAAGTTCTCATGTGTCCAGGGACGTATTTCCTGATTGTATGAATATAATATGAATTAAAAAAAAAAAAAGTATTTTGTGACCATAAAAAATATTGATGTAATCATAGTAGTATCGTCTAGATACGCTCTTGTAATTGGTATAATTACAGTGGATGTCAGGTGTAGATCCACCCATAGCATTTGTTTACATTGTGACGCCGGTGAGCTGTTTTATCCTCCTACAGTGTGTAGTGAAGCATGTTTAGCTATTCCTGGTCCTGCAGGGATGATACTTGTAAGAAACGTACTTTATTTGTCGCCATGGAGGCGAGGATTAGTTATTTAGAAGTAGCTAAAACACTGCCGATTGTGGATGGACATTAGCCGCTAACTAGCTAGCCATGTCTTAAAGTACCTCTTCCTGAGGGCATTTCAGTGTTATACCTTCACCTTTATCTTTAGTTTTTAAGCCAAAATGCGTCCATTCTCCCTGTTCTGTCTACACACTGTGTTTGTTTGTAAGTACTCTGTGATTGTGCGATGCCGAACCTGCTCCTCTATGATACGACGTGATGACGACGCGACGTCATACCTGTTAAAAAAAAAATAAAAAAATAAAAATATATATATATACATATATACCGTATATGGCCGAACCGGTACATTTTTAACGTAGTACAGTTTTTGATTCATTAGTACCGCGATACTATACTAGTACCGGTATACCATACAACCCTATCCACGTTGTATCAATGTCTTGTGCCTGCAGGGATATGATGGGCTTTGATGTAACTTTCTGAAATAAACTAAACCAACACCATTTTTGTTTCTTAGCGACTCAATGAAGCCAGAAGGATGATGGACAAATTGCGAGCATGCATCGTGGCCAATTACTATGCAAATGCTGGCCTGACAAAACTCCCAGAGGTAATTTCCACTTTTTATTGTTTTTGTTTTCAATGTCAGTGTTTTAGTGCGGCACGGTGGAGTAGTGGTTAGCACCACTTAGCCCCTCACCATCAGGAGATACGGGTATGAAGCTCACAATTAGGCATGCATGTCAGGCTAACATGAGTTTCTACATTGTCCATAGGTTTGAATTTGAGTATGAATGGTGGTTTGTGCAATGTGACTGACTGGTGATCAATCAGGTGTGTCAGTTAGTAAAGGCTCCAGCTCACCTGTGACCCTACTGAAGACCGGTGGTTGTGTATGCTTACAGCCCTCCAAGAGTGAGCCCGTGGCGTTGAATCATCCAGCCATCCGACGATTCCTGGAGTCGCCGTCACGTTCCTCCTCCCCTCTCAACCACGGATCAGAGACGCCTTCCCTGGGCCAGTCAGAGTCCGAGTCCTTGTCGCAGCACGGCGACACCACCGACAAGGATGCAGAGGGGGCATGGCGGGAAGAGAGCAGCAGTAGGCAGGAACAAAGGCCGGGACGCAACATTGGCAAGGTGGGTCTAGCTAAGACCAAGCAAGGCAGAGTCCTGTTTTTTTTTTCTTCTTAAAATCATAAGTGTATGTGAGTGACAGGAAGAAAACCTCTGACTCGCTTATGGTGAGGTTGTTTGGTATAAAGCTCTAGACCCTTACCTTTAATATAAGATGTCATGTCTTTGAGATTGTTGTATCTTGAGAAAAATATATGGTCCTATATTTGGTGCAATTTGGTGTGTGATGGTGAACTTAAAGGTGCCATGTGTAATAATGTGGCCAGAAATGGTACTGCAATTACGGTCAAAATTATGTAGTCCCTTCCCCCTCTCCCTGACTGAGGTTGCCAGTTACGCAGCCGAGTCCAGCTGGATGGACTGGGCTACTCCAAGAAACTTCAAACTTCCACTGCCTCTTACTAGGGGTTGGGGTGATGGGACCATAACAGTTGAATAGACAAGCGTTTTGTCAATAACAAATCTCTAACCAACACATTGTACACAGAAATTAGGCTATTTTCAGGAAGAATTACCTCATGCCTGCGTACAATATCACAACAAATGGCAATCATATGGTTATTGTCAGTACTATCAGAAAACAAAGACTAAAACCAACTACAACCAATGTTATCCATAGTTATACTGGTGAAAATAAGGAGAGCATGCTTAGCAGCCTAATGTACGGCCAAAACTAAAGAGGAGACATTTTACTAAAGTATGCCTATAGGCTACACCAATGAGGAATTATTTTATCATGTGATTTGGCTGTCACCATACGTTTCACATTGCCATTAAGACAGCCACGCTAATGTTGGAACCCATTTCCTCAGCTTTTCAGCATATTGAGAACGAAATAGGCAGGTTCTGTCCTAAATGACTGTCAAAGTGTACCAACTTGTCGGAATACCTACTCAGACGTCTTCTGTTCAGGTGAGATGCATGATTTATGATCTAGAATAAACTTACAGGGAGCAAGGAAGCAGCAGACCACTCGATTATGTACACATAAGCACACATGGTAGTGATCACAGCGCCGCTATAAATAGTTTGTCTGCCTTTAGGTAGGTAGGTCTTTATTGTCATTGCACAAGTACAACGAAACTTGGTTTTCAGCACGAACCCGTTCAAGATTAGACAAACAGTATACAGGGTTACAGAACAGGAACGCTGATGGGTCGCCACAAGGCGCCCCTTAAAAGATGGGGAAAAGGTAAACGCTGGGGAAGGATGAGTAAAAAAAATACAACTGTCTAGATTGTATTTTTTTTTATGTATATGTGCTTTGTTGTTGACTTGACTGACTATCGGAGGTTTTTTCCCACTCCAGACTGGGCTCCTGTCTGGAGTGGGAAAAAACCTCCATAGCAAAGCACATATACATATTACAACATACATCTCGAGATATCTAGCAACAGAGGGGAGGGAGTGGGGGTCACGGTGGCAGGCTGCAGCTCTTCAGGCGCTGCCCATCCTTCTATCACCCCTAAGGGATTCGCGTTAAGGGCGTTTGATGGGGGTTGGGGTATGTGTGTGTGGTGTATATTTTTGTAAATGCATGTGTGTGTGTAAGCCTGTCGCGTGTCTCTGTTCTGCGGCCTTGATGTTGTGCAGCCGATAGTCAGTCCAAAGTCAACAACAGGTGTGTGTCCATGAGAGACAAGGGAGTTTGTTGTGTCTTCGCCGCACTGTCCTTCGGGAGAGTCTCGAAGCCAGGGACTGTGTGCTTATAATTACAATAGCACTAATACTTGGTTAATATTCAAGTCATGAAATGTTCAGTTCAGTTTCAGTTTATTTGGAACATGCATGCGATACAATGTAATGTATCACATATTTCCAGTTGTTTCATTACAGCATGTCCGAAAAGGAGTAGGAAGAAGCTGAGCTTATCCTACCCCTTTTCATACCATAGCAATTTCATCCCATTTCCTTGTTCTCTGTAACAGAACAGTGAATAAATAAATAAATAGATAAATAATATACCATAGTAAGTAAACAAATATTAAATACATAAATAATATTTATCTAAAAAAAAAAAGGGTTCAAGATGTTCATCATGATTATTGTGTACTTTGTGAACACTTGTAGTTTGAACAGTCTCTTAAACTGAATCATATTGGTGCTTTGTTTGATTTCTTTGCCTAATCGATTCCATCATTTAATTCCACATACTGATATGCTAAAGGTTTTAAGTGTTGTACGTGCATACAAATGTTTTAAATTAGATTTTCCTTCAAGGTTATATTTCTCCTCTTTTGTTGAGAAGAATTGTCGTACATTCTTGGCTAGCAGGTTATAGTTTGCTTTGTACATAATTTTAGATGTTTGAAAATGCACCAAATCGTTGAATTTCAGTATTTGTGATTCAATAAATAAAGTGTTTGTATGTTCTCTACATCCAACATTATGTATTATTTTAATTGATCTTTTTTGTAACACAGTTAGTGAATGAAGTGTACTTTTGTAGTTTTTTCCCCATATTTCTACACAATAACTCAGGTATGTAACACTAGTGAGCAGTAAATAATATGAAGTGATTTTTGGTCTAGAACATGTTTTTCTTTATTCATTATTGACGTGTTTCTTGCTACTTTATGTTGTATATTTTTTACATGAGGTTTCCAGTTATTTTATCATCTATTATTACACCCAAAAATGTGTTTTCTTTTACTCTTTCAATATCTACTCTGTCTATTTGTATTTGTGTTTGACTTTCCCTTCTACCGTTACCAAATAGCATTAATTTAGTTTTACTGAGATTCAAAGATAGTCTGTTTTTGTCAAACCATCTTTTTCATTTGTTAATTTCTTCTGTTATTATTTGTATTAGCATTTGTGTGTTCTCTCCTGAACAAAACACAGTTATACAATCTGCAAATAATACTAACTTTAAGTTCTTTGTAACTTTACAAATGTCATTTATATAGATATTGAACAATTTTGTAAAGAAATGTAAATCGAGTATTGTTGGCACTTTTTGAATGTTATTTATTGGGTTTTATGGGTGGAACAGTGGAGCTCCCATTGGCTCCACTGTAAGATTACTTTTATTTACGTTTATTTAATATTTAGAATGCATTAAAAAAAAATCTGTCGGTCGTCGTGTCTTTCATAATAATTGTGAATGATAGGCAAAATTCCCCAAAAAAGTGCTGTTCCCCTTTAACAAAAGACAGTGCCTGTAACTCAGCATGCAGTAGCCTATCAGAGAGCGCCGTCTTTGCTGTTCACCGTGTCCCGTTCTATATTTTCATTGGTATGATGTGACGAGGCATAATTTATTTGTGGCATGTGAAGCTTGTAAACCTGTTAAAATCCATAAATTAGCCATAGCATTGTCTAACACGCAGGGTGCAAACTGTGGGGAAAAAAGTAGGCTTATAGTCTGGAATTTACAGTACTTTTTAAAAAATCAAAAAAATGAGTAAAATGTCCACAAGTACATTGCCGCCACCTGTAGACTGGGGTGGAACATTCACTTCACACTTTGCTGTCAATTTGTTCTCAGAGGAAAGTAGTTAACTGTGCATTTTTTTGTTCAATTAATGTTTGTAGGACACATTTGGTGTGGCCTTGGGAAGTGAGCAGAGGGTGACCTACCACACCACTGGAGATGAGGCATCCCGAGTCTATGCAAAGAAGACTATTGTTGTGGGCAATGTGTCGAAGTACGTAACGTCCTACTGTTATACTGTAACTTTACTATTTAAAAACAAATACGAACATTTTACTCAATGGTCCCCAAGAAAATGGACGGATAGATATGGACACATTTGGGATTAACTGTAGGTAGAATGATACAACACAGCAGCAATAGAACCAATGTTATAATAGAGGTAAGGAGCAAACTGCTGAATTAGCATTACTGTTGTTGCCTTCAGCCACATCCAATGTTTTTTTTAACCAAGTGCCAGAGCCCTGGCTGTGATTTGCTTTTGTGTACCCCACAATAGGTGCCTGGAGGAGACCTGGCAGTTAATTGAATAGAGTCGTTAATTAGAGCATTTCCATTTGACTTTTGGTATAATGGACAACTTCTCATTGGAAAAATGTGCATGAATTCAGCTACCTAAAGCTTATTTGCCCTCTGCTGTCAGGTATATCCCTCCAGACAAGCGTGAAGAGAACGACCAGTCGACTCATAAGTGGATGGTGTACGTCAGGGGCTCCCGAAAGGAGCCCACCATAGACCACTTCGTCAAGAAAGTCTGGTTCTTTTTGCACCCCAGCTACAAACCTAACGACCTGGTGGAAGTCAGGTTAGTGCCAGTCAGCAGTTTTCAAGCGGTTGCCTCGGGTGACATTCAGGGACGCAGAGAGAAACTTGTTTCAATTAACGTTTCCCGTCGCACTCTGGTGTTGCCCGTAGACACATGGTGTTTACTTTCAACCTTTAATTATTATTCTAGGCCATTAGTTTGCCCGGCCTCTTTCCGCTACACTACAATAAAGTAGGTAAACAAGCTGCTTCTTAAGTCTGTTGTTCATTTCAGTGTGTGAAACACAAAATGAATCAGCCAGGACATTAAATTTCAGATTTGAAGTTACGTGTTGCAACATGACTTCCCACGTGATGTTTGTTTTCCCTTCCAAGCCAAACACAAAAGAAGTGCTGAATGTGGTGTGAGTCTGTGATGTCACACAATGACTCAGCTCAGTATGACTAAGAGTGGGCACACCTAAAGTGTACGCGCCATGCAGTGTCTTAGAGAAAACATGCATTATGGCACGTCAAGGCCCACATTACTCTTGTGTTGCACTCTTCATCAAAAAAAGGGCCTCTCTGAAATCCCATGCAGACAAAAATCTCCACATTCTCTTCATCAGACCCTCTGAATATGTGATTCACCAGTGGGCAGACATGTGAAATAATTACTCCTATTCACATGTGTCCTGTATATACCCCGGAGTTTAGAGCACCACCCCGTGGTAACTATCGTTAAAAAGAAGAACAGAGTCATGTAACAGAAAATCTTACTTGTGTCAGGAGACGTCATATTAGACGTCCTCTGTGAGTATTGCACTTCATCAGGCCCTCTTTTCTGTTTTAGGAGAGCGAACCCAAAGTTAGTCATGTGTTTGACCACATGTTGTGTTTTGCTGCAGAGCTAAGCAGGGAAATGCAACGTTTTGGAGTTGTATCCTTTATTCAAAGGGGACCTATGATGAATATACTCTTATCTGATTTACAAATGTTTCAATATTGGATACTCCTGTTAAACAATAGCAAAGCGTCCCATCATAACATTAATGCATTTGGATGTGAGCTTGCATGCAGTTTCGAATGCCTCTATTTGTATTTTTTTAACTGGGAATCAGTGACGTCACACATTGACGGATGTACTTATGTGGTTTCTGGGACATATTGCGTCAGAAAGTCTTCTACTCCTCTGCTAGGTCCAAATAGCAGAGACTTTTGCCGCTGCAACCTCCGTATATTCCTTCCTGTTTCATGCCTTCCCGCCTGCTCTATGTCTATGAAATAAATAATACAAAATATTTGTATTATTTGTATTAAAATGTTGAAACCTTTTAATGTATAAAGTATTATTGTTATCCAATCTTGGCATTCACACCCAAATACACACAATAACAGTGATGTGTGACACACAGTGACACAAATTCTGCTAAAGACAGCTTTTTTTATGCAACTCTGGAGTCTTATCAAAGGTGTATGCAGGTGTACCCAATGTTCTGACTGTGTGAATCTATTTAACCTCCGAGAACCTGTCGTCCACTTATGTGGACATCATATTTTTGGTTGTGTAGAACACAATACAAGGTTTTTTTCTGCAAGACCCTGGTTTCCACTTACAAGGACATCATACTTCCAACGAGTGGTGGAGAAAAAGTATACCCCATCAAATGTTAGATTCAAGATGGCCGAAAACACATATCCAAACATTCTGATGGCAACGTTCAACTTTTTTTTTGGTTTTTATAAGGGATGTCCAATAATGGCTTTTTGCCGATATTCCGATATTGTCCAACTCTTTAATTACCGATACCGATATCAACCGATATATACAGTCGTGGAATTAACACATTATTATGCCTAATTTGGACAACCAGGTATGGTACTTTAAAAAAAAATAAATAAATAAGATAAATAAATCAAAAACATTTTCTTGAATAAAAAAGAAAGTAAAACAATATAAAAACATTTACATAGAAACTAGTAATTAATGAAAATGAGTAAAATTAACTGTTAGAGGTTAGTACTATTAGTGGACCAGCAGCACGCACAATCATGTGTGCTTACGGACTGTATCCCTTGCAGACTGTATTGATATATATTGATATATAATGTAGGAACCAGAATATTAATAACAGAAAGAAACAACCCTTTTGTGTGAATGAGTGTAAATGGGGGAGGAAGGTTTTTTGGGTTGGTGCACTAATTGTAAGTGTATCTTGTGTTTTTTATGTTGATTTAAAAGATTAAAAAAACAACAACAAAAAACGATACCGATAATAAAAAAAACGATACCAATAATTTCCGATATTACATTTTACGCATTTATCGGCCGATAATATCGGCAGGTCGATATTATCGGACATCTCTAGTTTTTACACTCATTGGGTACCAAATGCCCAGGATAAATAAAAAATGCATGCCATACAAGAATTTGTCTTGGAAGGCTACTGTTTATGGAGTTTATTTTTGACCGTGTCTGGGGAAAAAACAGTGCCGTTAGTCTTTGAGATATTTATTTACACAGTGTGCATTTTCAAAAGATAAATTGATACTTTTGGGGACGGTGGGGTGTGGATTCATTTGCAATTTGGGAACGCCTCCAGCGACGAACATTGTGCAGACACATGCCGAAAGTGGGTGAGTGTGGAGCAAAATTTACACCAAAGCAATACGTATTATCTTGACCACATGAAAGTCTTTTAAATATTAATTAAAACCATCATGAGTCCCCTTTAACCAATGGTTGCACCCAAAACCTAGAATCTGGAATCCTCCAGAGGGATGCTCTGACGTTCTATTATCACCCATGATGACACTCCAGTGTTCACTAATCAGCTTTTTGTTCTGTAAAAAAAAAAGTCAGAGGATTTAAGTTTTCCTGTGGCTTTTTAATAAATGATGGATTTTGTATGTCAGCAGCCTAAATCCGTCTGGCCTCTCTGGCAGTTCAGCTGACAAGGTACTTGTGTTGCCGTGGGAACGGCGCATAATCTCCACGTCTGGCAGCTGTTTTTTTTTTCTATGCCGTGATCCGTTTGGGATCTTTGCTCCTTGCTGACTCCATGCAGGGATGGTTTTAAGTCCACAAAAAATGTGCGTACTCCAGTTTCACTTTAGGGAGATGCTTGGTATTTTTCTACAAATTCATTGTGCATCATTGTGATGTTGTAAGGGGCTATACAAATAAACCTTGATTCTTTCTCTGTCCTTTTATACAAATGTTTTTTTGTAAATATATACCTTTCTTTAAAATGATGACACTTAACGTTTTTGCATCTGTTTTCAGTGAGCCTCCTTTTCATTTAACCCGTCGTGGGTGGGGTGAATTTCCTGTAAGGATCCAGATCCACTTTAAAGACCCTCGCAACAAACGTATTGACATCATCCATCAGTTGAAGGTCAGACATACTTTTCCATACACAGGTCTTTACACATAATGACTTTAAACCCACAAACGGCACTGTTTTTATTACCCTTTTATTTCCTTACAGCTTGACAGAACATACACTGGGTTGCAAACACTGGGTGCTGAGACTGTAAGTGTTGCTTTTTTACTTTTTTAAACTTGTGTTTAGTCCAACTACTAAGAACCTAACTCACTGTAATTGTTTGCAGGTGGTGGACGTGGAGCTCCATAGGAATTCTCTTGGTGAGGATTACATCTTGCAGCCATCTACCTCCAAGGTGACCCAGAGGGCAAAAAGCCCGATGGCGGTCATGTGTGCTCCTCAGACTGGCCTTCGCTCCAGTTCGCCCATCTTCCCAGATTCCAATTTTGAAAAAGGTATGCATAAATGAATATTTGCTCAGTTTAATTTAATAATACGGACATTTTACAAAGGTGTTTGTTTTGTGGAAGCTGCAATATTCGTGATATTACTTTTTCCAGGTTTAGTCAAAGCAGAGACGTCTGCGGGATGTCATGGCTCAGGCCTGGCTGCAGGTGAACGCACGCCAACGCGACCCAAAGCAAGTAACAGGATCACTTTGGGTTCCCATGGCAACTCCGCTTTCCAGCCCATTACAGCAAGCTGCAAAATAGTTCCTCAAGGGCAACCTCCAAGCCCTGCTGAGTCTCCTGGGAAGTCGTTCCAACCTATAACGATGAGCTGCAAAATAGTCTCTGGTACATGTCTCCACCTAGTGGTCATTGCCACTCTTGCTTTGTGCACTTTCTTTTAAAGGGAAACTGCACTTTTTTTGGGAATTTTGGCTATCATTCACAATCCTTACGTAAGACAAGAACACACACATCTTTTTTTTAATGCATTTTAATTTCTAATATATGGCAATTACGAGTTGGCTAACAATGCAGCTAATAGGAGTCATCGATTGCGCCCATAAAATCCTCTAAAAACATCCGAAAACTGCCAACAATACTCCATTTACATCTCGTAACCTGAATATTAATCAAGTATTAGCAATATTGTTATTATAAGCGCTAACACCGTGGAACTACTTTGAGCGGTGGCATGATCACAGAGAGGTAACTAGCTTATGCAGCTATTGACATGCTAGTGAGCTGCTGCATGGCCTCTGAGTTGGTGAATGTTAATTTTAGACCAATGGTTCTCAATCTTTTTTCACCAAGTAACACCTCAGAAAAAACTTGGTTCTCCAAGTACCACCATAATGACCAACATTAAAATACAGTAGGCCTAGCCTAGCTATTCATTAGGAACAAGGTGGAGGTCTTTATTTCACATATATATTAATTTTTTTTGGCCAATGTAACATTACACACAGTTTGAACAGTAACATTGTGTTTGAACATAGGAAAATAAAACACTACTTTAATCGAACGATTCTTAGGCGTACCAGGAGTGGTACACGTACCACAATTTGAGAATCACTGTTCTAGATTATAAATCATGCTTTCCACCTGTATAAAAGAAAGTTGTGGACATAAACCAAGAAGTTGGTCAACTTTGATGTTCAACTTAGACCCGGAGATGGCGAGTAAGACATGAAAAAAGGCTTGTTTTGTTTTTATTCATTAATTTTTTTTACCTGCGTGAGAATTAGGCATTGCCAGTGAGAGCAGACATCAACAGTGAGCGATTGTTTTATTATGTTTGTAGTTTGTATTTCTTGTTTAGCACTTAGCAGCAGTGATACTTGCTGGATTTGCTTATCGTTCAACTTCTAAAACTTGTTTCTCATCCCCCTTATATTCAGGCTCAAAAACATAAAGTTCTGAATCACAGTTTGGCCCAAAGTCGTCGTCGCCTCTAATGAAGCCATGATTAGTAGTTGTTGAAGGAAATCGTGAACGTTGTGATGTGTCTGTGAAATTGATATGCTGCTTGTCTCACAAAAGGATTTTGAATTATAGACAAAATTCCACAAAAAGTGCAATTCCCCTTAAAGCCGATTAAAGGACTATTATCCTAATAAGCGCATTAACAGTTATTTTTCTTTATTTCTGTTTTTTTGTTAATTTGCAAACATCTTCAATTTACCAGCTTTATTTTTAGAGGAAATAACCCATCTAAACAGCTTGGCCCTTTCACAGGTTCTCCCATCTCCACGCCGAGCCACTCACCGCTGCCTCGCACGCCCACCACATCCATCCCTGTCCACAGCAAACACAGCTCGTACTCTGTGCTCAACAACCCTTATGTCATCGTCGACAAGCCGGGCCAAGTCACCGGCGTGACGTCCTCGTCTGCTGCCTCCGCAGGTACGCCCACATCCAGTTCCCACTCGCTGTGAAAAAAGCTTGGGGTGCTTCAAATTGGGAAGTGATCCTTCCGCAAAGTGTCGGTGCACGTTTAAAAAAGTAAATTATATGTTCCACAGCAGAGGTGTCAAAATCATTTTCACTGAGAGCCACATAACAGTTATGTTTGGCCCCATAGGCTTCTAACAGTGAATACTATTATCACACAATTGTTTAAAGCATTTTATTAGTAGAGTTTTTAAAATAAAAAAAAATATGGTAAGTTGCAATAATTTCACCTCTAAATTTAGTGTATATGACTGTAAATGGAGTTTGACACCTGTGTTCTAAAGCATCCCTGTTACCTTTTTCTCTAGCCTTTTTTTTCACATATTTGCAATTTATACCCCGCTACATTTTTTGCTGCCTTGTTCTACCCATATGCACTCATGCGTGATGATCGGTTACCCTGGTAATGGAGCACCTGCATTTCATGGTCAGAACAAAATTGGTATCGTACCAAAATCCATCACCTGTTTTCATAAGATAGATTCCTTGCAGGTAGTGCTAACACTGTAAGTGCACATCATGCTCACAAATCATCAAATCAAAAAGATTGCTGCATGTTGTTTTTTTCCCGCTCAAACCCTCGTGTCCTTGGACTTAAACTGCATCTTTCATCATTTCTTCCGTGACCTTCTGTGTTTGTGTGGAAACTTCTCTGCAGGAAGCCCATCGGCTAAACAGTCCGCTGCTCAGGGAACTCGCTCACCAGCCCCTAAAATGCACACTGGCACCTTCCTCTCATCGGGAATGAAAGTGAGTGGAGTATTGATCCTGTTAAAATTACTTATAACCTAACGCATGTGAACTGATAGCCTTTTCGTTGTCGTGACTGTGCCTTTAACAAAGCATAATGGTATTCATAGCAGGCCAGCTTCTATCCTCAGCAGATGTGTGTGCCTTGGCAAGCTTCTTATGTAGGACAGTGTAAGGATCGGAGAGGGAGTTTTTGCCCGAGACCATTAAGCAGTTTAGGGTTCCGTCTGTGTGATTTCCCTTCTGTAAAATTAGCATCTACAAAAAAGTACACAAGTTTTCTCTTAAAATGGGTCATAAGATTAGATTCTGCAGTGGTAACATCTATTGTGGTAAGCAGTAGATACACTTAATACATCTTAATTCTCTTTTTAAAACTATTTATATCTATATGTTTACTGTTGATTTAATATATTATTACCAGAATAATTCCTGATATAGAATTAGACAGACGTTAATAATCCCCAGGACACATTAGTTCAAATACAAGAGTAAAGAATAACTAAAACACAGTTATTCTTTACTTTGGCTACCGTGCGTTTCCCACCTAGGCCTTCAGTGATGTCTGACTTCAATGATTACCTCTCAAAATACCATAATTTATGTCCCGACATGACCATTGCTGGAGAAATACTATACAGAAACACATTTACGCACTACTGGACATTCAATCACCTCAACAGTGTACAAAACAGGTTATTTTCTGGCGCATTTAAAAATCAATAAACCCGCATCAGCAATTAAAACATATCTTATGTGTTATTGTCAAAATTAAAATTGCAAAAAACATATTAAACGTGAAAAAATAAAGAAATAAAATATTTGAAGTCACATTTTGTAGCACCCATTCAACGCCGTATAAGCCAGTGGTACCCCTCGTAGTCAGTTGATTCGAATGGAAATGGCGGACTTTTCCCCATTTCATCGCCGACATCGTCTCACAAGATATAGTTTCTCTTTAAATATCCTTGAAAATGACCTTGCAAACATATATCTGCCACCTAATCAACGTTTTGTTCTCCTTCTTTGTGGGTCAACCCTTCCTTCTTCCTGCTAAATTGCAACTTGTGATTGGATACTCACTTTGGAGTGACAAGTGAGTATCCAATCACAGTCTCGTTAACATCAGGCTTCCTAGATAGGTTACTGTCAACAACTTGTGATATGATTGGCTATCGCAACTGTCTATCAACTGTATGTGTTCTTAAATTAATCCGCTAACGGTCTCGGGTGTGGCTCTGCTGATCTGCATAGCACCGCCGCGGCTCAAACCAGTGAGTATCCAATCACAGGACGCGTAAATGTCACGTTCAACGTGAGGCCAGCTAGACGGCCTTACTGACAACAACTCGCGATCTGATTGGCTATGGCAATTATCTATCAACTGTATGTGCCCGTTCACATACAGTGCATAGATTCCTGCATTGTTGATTCTGAAGGCCCCATGCAGATTTGGTACAGCATGGCAACATAAGCTTGCTGAATTATCAATCAATCAATCAATCAATGTTTATTTATATAGCCCTAAATCACAAGTGTCTCAAAGGGCTGCACAAGCCACAACGACATCCTCGGTATAGCCCACATAAGGGCAAGGAAAAACTCACCCCAGTGGGACGTCGATGTGAATGACTATGAGAAACCTTGGAGAGGACCGCATATGTGGGTAACCCCCCCCCTCTAGGGAGACCGAATGCAATGGATGTCGAGTGGGTCTAACATAATATTGTGAGAGTCCAGTCCATAGTGGATCCAGCATAACAGTAAGAGTCCAGTCCACAGTGGGGTCAGCAGGAAACCATCCCGAGCGGAGACGGGTCAGCAGGCGAGCGGTCCACCCCGGGTCCCGACCCCGGACAGCCAGCACCCCATCCATGGCCACCGGATCTGTGTGTCTCCCCTTCCACAAGGGATAGGGGGGAGCAGAGGAGAAAAGAAAAGAAACGGCAGATCAACTGGTCTAAAAAAAGGGGGGCTATTCAAAGGCTAGAGTATACAAATGAGTTTTGAGATGGGACTTAAATGTTTCTACTGAGGTAGCATCTCTAACTGTTACCGGGAGGGCATTCCATAGTGCTGGAGCCCGAATAGAAAACGCTCTACAGCCCGCAGACTTTTTTTGGGCTCTGGGAATCACTAATAAGCCGGAGTTCTTTGAACGCAGATTTCTTGCCGGGACATATGGTACAATACAATCGGCAAGATAGGCTGGAGCTAGACCGTGTAGTATTTTATACGTAAGTAGTAAAACCTTAAAGTCGCATCTTAAGTGCACAGGAAGCCAGTGCAGGTGAGCCAGTATAGGCGTAATATGATCAAACTTTCTTGTTCTTGTCAAAAGTCTAGCAGCCGCATTTTGTACCAACTGTAATCTTTTAATGCTAGATATAGGGAGACCCGAAAATAATACGTTACAGTAATCGAGACGAGACGTAACGAACGCATGAATAATGATCTCAGCGTCGCTAGTGGACAAAATGGAACGAATTTTAGCGATATTACGGAGATGAAAGAAGGCCGTTTTAGTAACACTCTTAATGTGTGACTCAAAGGAGAGAGTTGGGTCGAAGATAATACCCAGATTCTTTACTGATTCGCCTTGTGTAATTGTTTGGTTGTCAAATGTTAAGGTGGTATTATCAAATAAATGTCGGTGTTTAGCAGGACCGATAATCAGCATTTCCGTTTTCTTAGTGTTGAGTTGCAAGAAGTTAGCGGACATCCATTGTTTAATTTCATTAAGACACGCCTCCAGCTGACTACAATCCGGCGTGTTGGTCAGCTTTAGGGGCATGTAGAGTTGGGTGTCATCAGCATAGCAATGAAAGCTAACACCGTATTTGCGTATGATGTCGCCTAGCGGCAACATGTAAATACTAAAGAGTGCAGGGCCAAGGACCGAACCTTGGGGGACTCCGCACGTTACCTTAACATAGTCCGAGGTCACATTGTTATGGGAGACGCTCTGCATCCTGTCAGTAAGATAAGAGTTAAACCACGACAAGGCTAAGTCTGACATACCAATACGTGTTTTGATACGCTCTAATAAAATGTTATGATCGACGGTATCGAAAGCAGCGCTAAGATCAAGAAGCAGCAACATAGATGACGCATCAGAATCCATCGTTAGCAGTAGATCATTAGTCATTTTTGCGAGGGCTGTCTCCGTAGAGTGATTTGCCCTGAAACCGGATTGAAAAGGTTCACAGAGATTGTTAGACATTAAGTGTTCATTTAGCTGCTGTGCGACAATTTTTTCGAGGATTTTCGAGATAAACGGAAGGTGGGACACCGGCCGGTAGTTTACCATGAGGTCAGGATCGAGGTTAGGTCTTTTGAGCAAAGGATGAATAACCGCTTTTTTGAATGCTAGTGGAACAGTGCCAGAGGAAAGTGATAAGTTTATAATATTTAGCACTGATGGACCTAATAATACAAAAAGCTCCTTAATAAGTTTCCCAGGAAATGGGTCAAGTAAACATGTTGTTTGTTTTGTCCCATTGACACATCTTAACAATTCCTCTAGTGTTATTTCATCAAAGAGAGAGAAACTATTTTGGAGGGCGGTATCCTTCGTAGATACAGTCGTATCTGTGTTAATAGAACCCAGTTGTAGCTGCGATGCATTGTCTTTAATCTCCTTTCTAATGAGTTCAATTTTCTTATTAAAGAAATTCATAAAATCATCTGCTGAGTGGGTGGAGCTACTGGGAGGAGTCCCTTGTTGGGTTAGCGATGCTACTGTACTAAACAAAAATTTCGGATCATTTTTGTTGAGGTGGATGAGATTTGAGTAATATTTAGATTTAGCTAGGGTAAGCATGTGTTTATAAGTTATTAAACTATCACTCCATGCTTGATGGAAAACCTCAAGTTTAGTAGCGCGCCATTTGCGTTCCAGCTTTCTACATGATAATTTATGGGCTCTAGTTTCATCTGTAAACCATGGGGTGCGCCTTTTAGGGGCTCTTTTAAGCTTTAGCGGTGCTATACTATCAATGGTGTCGCGCAGGGCGTCGTTAAAGTTGTTAGTGAGGTTATCAATAGAGCCGACATAATTTGGGAATGGTGCCATTACCGAAGGCAGTAGGCCAGCAAGAGTCATCGTTGTGGCAGCATTAATGTTGCGGCTGCTATAGTAGTTATTATTATTAGTTTGTTGACAATGAGTCAGAACTTCAAATTTTATAAGGTAATTATCGGACATTACTTTAGTATACGGGAATATCGTAACTTTGGAGGTGGTGACACCCCTGACCAGCACTAGATCTATCGTATTTCCGTTGCGATGCGTAGGTTCATTTATTATTTGTGTAAGACCACAGCTATCAATTATAGTCTGGAGCGCCATGCACTGAGGGTCCGATGGGGTATTCATATGGATATTAAAGTCCCCCATTATGATTATATTGTCGGCGTGCGTCACTAAATCAGCAACGAACTCTGAAAATTCACTGATGAAGTCCGAATTGGGTCCTGGGGGGCGGTAGATAACAGCCAGGTGGAGAGGCAGCGGTGTGACAAACCTCATAGTAAGCATCTCAAACGAGTTATATTTATTATTTAGGTTCGGGGTAAGATTAAAGTTTTTATTGTGTATGAGTGCAACTCCCCCACCCCTTTTAATGGGACGGGCAATATGCGCTCCCGCATAGCCAGGAGGAGACGCCTCACCCAGCGCAAAGAAATCGTCTGGTTTGAGCCAGGTCTCCGCGAGACCAATAACGTCAAGATTATTGTCTCTAATGACCTCATTAACTAATAGCGTTTTGGAAGATAATGATCTTATGTTTAAGAAGCCCATATTATAGGTTGTGGGCTGTTTTGAGGAGTTTTTGTTGAAATTATCCGTAGTAGCAATATTAATAATGTTGTGTTTATTATGTGTAGTGCACTTTAAATAATTTCGACCATATCTAGGAATTGGATATGACGGGAATTTTCCGATTGTTTGCTTGATGTTGTGATAAACCGAACGCATCATAACTTGCCACCTCAGTAGAGTGCATGTCTACTTCTGACACAGAAAAAACATTTTTTGAGTTGTGTATTGTTCTAAAATAGTTGCTATGTGTGCAGGTATTATCCAGCCTGGCGCTGGCTAGTTCTATTTGAACAAACTTCTCACCCGGACTAGCGCTTCTTTGAGGATTAGCCTTTCGCTTTGTTGTTAGCCCCGCTCGGCATCCCCGCTTCTGCTTCCGCTCACACCGCTTACGTGTCTTCCGTTGACGGTCCCCGCTGGCACTTAACTCCGCTGCTTTAGAGGCCGCTGGATGTAGCCAGCGAAGAATCCCCATGCTAGCGAGGAGGTCGAAAGTACCCGCATCTTTCAGCCTATAACGGCCCGATCTATCCACATCCAGAATCGTCTGTCGGTCGTATCTGATCACGAAAGTGTCCACGCTGTGAGCCATGCCATGAAATAGACAGAATTGACGGGTATTTTTGCCAAATCGCTCTACACTTCCAAGAGCGTCTGCAAGCCGCTGCCATCTATGATTGGATAAAAGCTCTAACCTAAAAACAACAGCACTGGAAGGAGCATAATATGACATGAAGAGAATATGAATACTTTTAGATATTTAGGGAAAGTAAATAGAAAATTACTTTTATCTTTAATTATGATCATGATTTCTGGTTATGTTAGGCCAGCAGAGAAGGCCTTGCTGGCCCTGATGGCACACCACTGCTAAAACACTCTCAAGGGCACTAAAAAAAGAGAAAGAAATCTGTGGTCCTTGGCATCCGTCCGTCTGCGTGAGACGATGGAGTAGCTCCCTGTCAGGTCTCATCGGAACCTGTGAGAGTGGCTGAAGAGCCCAACCTGCGAATGGCAGTCTCTGGTGTACTTGGTTCAGATGTAGGATGTTGGTTGTCTTGGCTGGTGCTCCGTTTTCTTCCGTCTTGTCCTTCTTTCCGCAAGGGCCGCATTTCTCGCCTCTTCACATGCCTGGTCACTGCTCCCCAACGTTGAACGCCAGGATGCACGGTCGGCAGCAAGGCACTCCCAAGAAGCGATGTCGATGCTGCACTGCCTCGTGTTTTGTTCCAGACGTCATTAAAAATTTGTGGTCAACCAACAGGGCGACCACAAATGTCGCTAAAACATTGTTGCGTTCTCATGAGGTGGTTTTTGAGATGTTTCGATATTTAAGTTTTTCGCAAAAGCATGGTGGAAACACTATTTTTGCATTTACATAGCATCTCAACACCGAACTGGCGGGGCGCCCATCCAGGACAACTAGGGCAGACGGGTTGTCTTGGTCTTGCTTCCGATCGGTCAGCCGGGGCGAGCGAGCCGAGACCGCCGTACCGGGCCGTCTCGCGGGTCCCTTCCTCGCAATAGAGGCCGAACCGCAGGCTCGGGGAGACCCACATGCCCGAAGAAGTGTCAAGGGGCCTGTAAGGACGTTGCCTTTAACGATCACCCGCTGCCTTCATCATCTATTGACATCACGGCAACAGCGATGGCTGCAATATTTTCCTCAAAGTGGAGTCTTGCGGGATAATATTTTATGAGAATTACAGCTCATGACGCAAATAATCCTTTAATGGAAACACAAGTCGCAAATGTACTTTATTGACATTTTTTAAATATCGCTTTTATTTTGCGAAAAACCGCATTGGAAACGCAGCTAATGACTTTTCTGAGCTCTTCCTCGGTGGGTGGTGAAGCTCCTCCATCACTGGCAGGTCTTGGATGGAAGCACGGGCAAAGTCGATGGCGACGTTCTGCATGGTAGTCCTCTACCCAGCACTGGAGCGGTGATCACTTCACCTAGCTTGGTCTTGAGGAGGGAAGAAATAACAAATAAAATATAAACAATACCAACAATACGAAAGCGATGGTATATAACGACAACAGCAATAGAATGGGACAACTAAAAAATAAAATACAAATAAATCATAAGTAAATACAACATAAATTTACTCTATAAACAAAGAAAGGTGCAGTATAGTAATAAACAAGTATTATTTATTACATAACGGAGAAGGATTGTACATTCTCCTATATTGTTAAAAAGGCATAATCATATTTTAGCTAATCTATAAACATTACAACTAATATTTGTACCATATTTTAATATTGCAATGTTTTTAAACACTGCATGTGTTTGTTTACAGGTTATCATTAAGCAGGAGCCAGGAGAAGTTTCAATGCAGCAGCAGCAGATGGCTTCAACAGTGACCCAACCAGCTGCTCCAGCGGCACATCCGTTTGTCTCAGTCAAAGGAGGTCACATGATCTCCATGTCGGCCCAGAAACAGGCTGTAGGGGCCTCTGGGCCCACGACTAGCAAAGTCAGTTTGTCTTGTACCCGAAGTGTGTTAAATGTTGATCATTATGTTGCTAAAATCTCTTCTTGTCGCTAGATGTTAAGCATTCCAGTGAGTTCGACGCTCCAGTCAGCGGTGAAACAGGTGGCCATCAGCAGCGGGCAAATTCTGGTTGCCAAGGGCAACCCCTCTGGCTCCAAGGTGGTGGGTGGGAAGCAGGTTTTGGCTCAGGGAGTGGCCAAAGCCATTGTCAGTGGTGCCAGTGGCATCTCCGGTCAGCAGGCTGCAGTCAAGGCAGGCAGCGGTTCGAGTGGCAAGACTGGAGGTCAGGAGTTGACACAATTCAATAACAATTCATTCCATTTTTCAGTTTGTGTAAATCATTGTTTACAAACTCAGTGATGGCTACACTGCAGCTGCCGGCCAACAACCTGGCTAATCTGGCAAATTTGCCACCGGGAACCAAGCTCTACTTGACCACCAATAGCAAGAACCCCTCAGGGAAGGGCAAGCTGCTGCTTATCCCACAGGGAGCCATCCTCAGAGCCTCCAATGCAGGTGAACCATGTTGTCTTCTATTTATTCATCCAACAATTTAACTAACCAAACTATGAACACATAGCTTGAATCATTTCCATGTCGCTTTTTTTCTTTATAGCTAAGATGTCTTTTAAAGCTACGCTCCATGGCATTGCTCAATCTTTATGAAGGCATGATTTGGACGAATGATAATAGATATACAAAACCCAAAACCAGTGAAGTTGGCACATTGTGTAAATGGTAAATAAAAACAGAATACAATTATTTGCTAATCCTTTTTAACCTATATTCAATTGAATAGACTGCAAAGACACGATACTTAACGTTCGAACTGGAAAACTTTATTTTTTGCAAATATTAGCTCATTTGGAATTTGATGCCTGCAACATGTTTCAAAAAAGCAGGCACAAGTGGTAAGAAAGAGTGAGAAAGTTGAGGAATGCTCATCAAACACTTATTTGGAACATCCCACAGGTGAATAGGCTAATTGGGAACAGGTGGGTGCCATGATTAGGTATAAAAACAGCTTCCATGAAATGCTCAGTCATTCACAAACAAGGATGGGGCGAGGGTTACCACTTTGTAAATAAATGCATGAGCAAATTGTCGTTAATTTTAAGAACACCATTTCTCAACCAGCTATTGCAAGGAATTTAGGGATTTCACCATCTATGGTCCGTAATATCATCAAAAGTTTCAGAGAATCTGGAGAAATCACTGTACGTAAGCGATGATATTACGGACCTTCGATTCATCAGGCGGTACTGCATCAAAAAGCGACATCAGTGTGTAAAGGATATCAATCACCACATGGACTCAGGAACACTTCAGAAAACCACTGTCAGTAACTACAGTTCGTCGCTACATCTGTAAGTGCAAGTTAAAACTCTACTATGCAAAGCGAAAGCCATTTATCAACAACACCCAGAAACGCAGCCGGCTTTGCTGGGCCCGAGCTCATCGAAGATGGACTAATGCAAAGTGTAAAAGTGTCCTGTGGTCTGACGAGTCCACATTTCAAATTGTTTTTGGAAACTGTGGATGTCGGACCAAAAAGGAAAAGAACCATCCGAATTGTTATAGGCGCAAAGTTGAAAAGCCAGCATTTGTGATGGTATGAGGGTGTATTAGTGCCCAAGGCATGGGTAACTTACACATCTGTGAAGGCACCATTAATGCTGAAAGGTACATACAGGTTTTGGAGCAACATATGTTGCCATCCAAGCAACGTTATCATGGACGCCCCTGCTTATTTCAGCAAAACAACGTAATAGTAAAAAAGTGTGCGTACTAGACTGGCCTGCCTATAGTCCAGACCTGTCTCCCATTGAAAATGGGAGACAGCCTAAAATACCACAACGGAGACCCCGGACTGTTGAACAACTTAAGCTGTACATCAAGCAAGAATGGGAAAGAATTCCACCTGAAAAGCTTCAAAAATGTGTCTCCTCAGTTCCCAAACGTTTACTGAGTGTAGTTGTTGCCATGTAACACAGTGGTAAAAATGCCCCTTTCCAACTTTTTTGCAATGTGTTGCTGCCATTAAATTCTAAGTTAATGATTATTTGCAAAAAAAAATAAGTTTCTCACTTCGAACATTAAATATCTTGTCTATGCAGTCTATTGAATTGCATATAAGTTGAAAAGGATTTGCAAATCATTGTATTCTGTTTTTATTTACAAATTACACAATGTGCCAACTTCACTGGTTTTGGGTTTTGTACATAATGACGTGTCTCGTGAATCTACAGTAAACATGCTGGGAAAAGTTCTTCCTGTGATGTAAAAAATATTTTGGTACTGCTTGTACAAAGTATTATGACTCACTCAGTTTCCAAGGTTAGTGTCCTTTCCTGACATGTTTCTTCATGCCTGCAGTTGTATTAAATAAGTCAGTCATTTAGTAGCAGTTACATATTTGTATAACTTGAGTCACTCATGGGTCATCTTTGTTTTTCCCCCTGAAATATGTTTTCGGGGCTAGAGGCCTCGCTCTACACGTTGACTGTCATATTGTATTGAAATGTAGCTGACATGACTCAAATGAATGCGATTGTTTTGATGAAGACAAAGGGGACAATTGTTGATCAGATTTGCGCCCGGTGTTTGTCTTAATTTAGGTCAGCAGTCTCAGAGCAGCTCGTCAGCGAGCGCCGGGGGCTCTCAGACACCCTCATCTTCCTCATCCGGCAGTTTGCCTTCCAACCTCTCCTACACATCCTACATCCTTAAACAGACCCCGCAGGTGGGTATAACCATAATGCAAACCTTAAAGAAATGCTACATGCTTGGCATGAGTTGGGAAGTTTATTTTATTGTGATTTAAGATGTAGTTGCCTTTCACTTGTTCCAGTCCAGCCTTTCTATTGTCATTTCTCAAAGCAGCAAGCGATTGCTGCCTTTGCATTCAGTTGATGGAGAGTAGAAATATAATTCAGATCTGCTCTTATTGATACTTTATTGTGTAAAGCAGGGGTGCTCACACTTTTTCTGCAGGCGAGCTACTTTTCAATTGATCAAGTCGTGGGGATCTACCTCATTCATATATATAATTTACATTTACTTATTTATGAAATATATGTTTTTGTTAACAAGTTAAAGGTGTTTAATGATAATGCAAGCATGTTTAACACATATAGTTAATATTGTTAAAAAATTAAAGGTGTTTAATGATAATACAAGTATGTTTAATACATATAGTTAATATTGTTAACAAGTTAAAGGTGTTTAATGATAATACAAGCATGTTTAATACATATAGTTAATATTGTTAACAAGTTAAAGGTGTTTAATGATAATACAAGCATGTTTAACACATAGTTAATATTGTTAAAAAATTAAAGGTGTTTCATGATAATACAAGAATGTTTAATACATATAGTTAATATTGTTAACAACTTAAAGGTGTTTAAAGATAATACAAGCATGTTTAACACATATAGTTAATATTGTTAATAAGTTAAAGGTGTTTAAAGATAATACAAGCATGTTTAACACATATAGATTCCTTTCTTTCATGAAGACAAGAATATAAGTTGGTGTATTACCTGATTCTGATGACTTGCATTGATTATGCAGTGGTGCTGATAAGGTCCGCATTTTCGAATGGAGGAGAAAAAAAGTCCTCCTTTCTGTCCAATACCACATGAAAGTGGTTGGTTTTTGACATCTTATTTGCCCAGCTTCCGTACTCCTTTGTATACACTTTACAAGAAATACATTGTCGGCAAACTCCGTAGCTTGCTAGCTTGTGCACGCCAGCTTTCTGAGACTCTTATTTTGGTAGCGCAACTGTGCAACTGTGCAGTCGGTCTTTGGAGTTTTGACGACAGGTACGGCGCCAGAGTCTGTTGAAATAAAGTGTTTCTCGCCTTCCAGTCGGTAATTTTAATGAGCTGGCAGCAGCCAGCATTATCTCAGAAGACCCTCGGGTGCCGTGAATGTCAATCAAGTGACGAAAGTGACGTCATAGTGAAGATTTATGATCGCTCATTTTTAGGACTATTTTTTTAATGCCTGGCTGGTGATCGACTGACACACCCTCCGAGATCGACCGGTAGCTCGCGATCGATGTAATGAGCACCCCTGGTGTAAAGGATTCAGGATCAGAGGACTAACCTGCATCCCGTGTTCATTTTTAGGGCACTTTTTTGGTGGGCCAGCCATCACAGGGCTCCGGGAAGCAGGGGAGCTCTGGTGTGGCGGCACATGCTACCTCATCTCCAGCAACCTCTCCTCAGCAGGCTATCCGGGTTACAGCGGGGCAGAAGGCGGCTATTTTGGCTCAGGTGGAAAGCAAGATGACACAAACTTTCATAAACACTGGTGAATGTGAAGTGAAGCATTACATATCATGTTTTTTCTGTATTTGTGAGGTGGTGGGCGGCTCCCAGACTGCACAAGTGAAGTTGTCGGACGGTTCTGTTAAGACGGTGACAGCGGGGGGGCACTTATCCAAGCCGGGAATGACCACATTGAGAATGACAGGCGGAGTCATCACTGCCGCTAGCTCCACCGCCAGCTCTGCCAATGCTGCTACAGCTGCCAACCAACAGCAACAGGCGAGTTCCTTACTTAAAATGACCCAAATACGTCAATATGACATGTTATTATGAATGTGCCTGTTACTACATTACATATATACTTACAGCGTGTATATAAAATGTTAAAGGAGTTTTTTTGGATGGAGTGCTTTACAGATGGATGAGAGCGATTTCCATTACCTTAATTGTCAGCTGACTTTTGCTAGCGTTTATTATTTAGAGTGTATAAAAAAAAGAAAAACTTAAGGATTGTGAATAATAGGCAGAATTCCAAAATAAAAAGTTCCCCTTTAAGTCATTTATTTTATTTAACCAACAGCATGCACATATTTACAGAAATACCAAATGTATTAATTGTATAAACACTTCTGCAAATACAAAACTTAACACACTAGTTTTTATGTGTAAGTAAAGGGACCACAACTCCCCAAAGGATCACATCATGTTTTTTTGACATATCAAATTACAAGAGACAGGACACAAGCAAACCGGAACAAACAAAGGACAGTCAGCTCTCTGGATCATTTAACTAGCGCAGGGGTGTCCAAAGTGCGACCATTTTTTTTGCCCCGCAAGTAGTTTTTTTTTTTATTGGCAGTCAACATGTTCTGAAAATTAAATTAAATTATTATTAATGAAGTACTCCTCTCTGAGCTGCCACCTTACCGTGGTAGAGGAGTTTGCGTGTCCCAATGATCCTAGGAGCTATGTTGTCCGGGGGCTTTATGCCCCCTGGTAGGGTCTCCCAAGACAAACTGGTCCTAGGTGAGGGATCAGACAAAGAGCAGCTCGAAGACCTCCATGACGAATAAAAATAAAGGACCCAGATTTCCCTCGCCCGGACGCGGGTCACCGGGGCCCCCCTCTGGAGCCAGGCCCGGAGGTGGGGCACGATGGCGAGCGCCTGGTGGCCGGGCCTGTCCCCATGGGGCCCGGCCGGGCACAGCCCGAAGAGGCAACGTGGGTCCCCCCTCCAATGGGCTCACCACCCATAGCAGGGGCCATAGAGGTCGGGTGCATTGTGAGCTGGGCGGCAGCCGACGGCAGGGCACTTGGCGGTCCGATCCTCGGCTACAGAAGCTAGCTCTTGGGACGTGGAACGTCACCTCGCTGGGGGGGAAGGAGCCTGAGCTAGTGCGCGAGGTTGAGAAGTTCCGGCTAGATATAGTCGGACTCACTTCGACGCACAGCAAGGGCTCTGGAACCAGTTCTCTCGAGAGGGGCTGGACTCTCTTCCACTCTGGCGTTGCCGGCAATGAGAGGCGACGGGCTGGGGTGGCAATTCTTGTTGCCCCCCGGCTCAGAGCCTGCACGTTGGAGTTCAACCCGGTGGACGAGAGGGTAGTTTCCCTCCGCCTTCGGGTGGGGGGACGGGTCCTGACTGTGGTTTGCGCTTACGCGCCAAACCGCAGCTCAGAGTACCCACCCTTTTTGGATTCGCTCGAGGGAGTACTTGAGAGTGCTCCCCCGGGTGATTCCCTCGTTCTACTGGGGGACTTCAATGCTAATGTTGGCAGCGACAGTGAAACCTGGAGAGGCGTGATTGGGAAGAATGACCGCCCGGATCTGAACCCGAGTGGTGTTCTGTTATTGGACTTTTGTGCCCGTCACAGATTGTCCATAATGAACACCATGTTCGAACATAAGGGTGTCCATATGTGCACTTGGCACCAGGACACCCTAGGCCGCAGTTCCATGATCGACTTTGTAGTTGAGTCATCGGATTTGCGGCCTCATGTTTTGGACACTCGGGTGAAGAGAGGGGCGGAGCTTTCAACCGATCACCACCTGGTGGTGAGTTGGCTGCGATGGTGGGGGAGGATGCCGGACAGACCTGGCAGGCCCAAACGCATTGTGAGGGTTTGCTGGGAACGTTTGGCAGAGTCTCCGGTCAGAGAGAGTTTCAATTCCCACCTCCGGAAGAAGTTTGAACATGTCACGAGGGAGGTGCTGGACATTGAGTCCGAGTGGACCATGTTCCGCACCTCTATTGTCGAGGCAGCTGATTGGAGCTGTGGCCGCAAGGTAGTTGGTGCCTGTCGTGGCGGTAATCCTAGAACCCGTTGGTGGACACCGGCGGTGAGGGATGCCGTCAAGCTGAAGAAGGAGTCCTATCGGGTTCTTTTGGCTCATAGGACTCCTGAGGCAGCCGACAGGTACCGACAGGCCAAGCGGCGTGCGGCTTCAGCGGTTGCGGAGGCAAAAACTCGGACATGGGAGGAGTTCGGGGAAGCCATGGAAAACGACTTCCGGACGGCTTCGAAGCGATTCTGGACCACCATCCGCCGCCTCAGGAAGGGGAAGCAGTGCACTATCAACACCGTGTATGGTGAGGATGGTGTTCTGCTGACCTCGACTGCGGATGTTGTGGATCGGTGGAGGGAATACTTCGAAGACCTCCTCAATCCCACCAACACGTCTTCCTATGAGGAAGCAGTGCCTGGGGAATCTGTGGTGGGCTCTTCTATTTCTGGGGCTGAGGTTGCTGAGGTAGTTAAAAAGCTCCTCGGTGGCAAGGCCCCGGGGGTGGATGAGATCCGCCCGGAGTTCCTTAAGGCTCTGGATGCTGTGGGGCTGTCTTGGTTGACAAGACTCTGCAGCATCGCGTGGACATATACCTATATACCTACTCAGTGGCCTAGTGGTTAGAGTGTCCGTCCTGAGATCGGTAGGTCCCGGCCGAGTCATACCAAAGACTATAAAAATGGGACCCATTACCTCCCTGCTTGGCACTCAGCATCAAGGGTTGGAATTGGGGGTTAAATCACCAAAATGATTCCCGGGCGCAGCCACCGCTGCTGCCCACTGCTCCCCTCACCTCCCAGGGGGTGATCAAGGGTGATGGGTCAAATGCAGAGAATAATTTCGCCACACCTAGTGTGTGTGTGACAATCATTGGTACTTTAACTTTAACTTTAACATCGGGGGCGGTACCTCTGGATTGGCAGACCGTGGTGGTGGTTCCTCTCTTTAAGAAGGGGAACCGGAGGGTGTGTTCTAACTATCGTGGGATCACACTCCTCAGCCTTCCCGGTAAGGTCTATTCAGGTGTACTGGAGAGGAGGCTACGCCGGATAGTCGAACCTCGGATTCAGGAGGAACAGTGTGGTTTTCGTGGAACTGTGGACCAGCTCTATACTCTCAGCAGGGTCCTTGAGGGTGCATGGGAGTTTGCCCAACCAGTCTACATGTGTTTTGTGGACTTGGAGAAGGCATTCGACCGTGTCCCTCGGGAAGTCCTGTGGGGAGTGCTCAGAGAGTATGGGGTATCGGACTGTCTGATTTTGGCGGTCCGCTCCCTGTATGATCAGTGTCAGAGCTTGGTCCGCATTTCCGGCAGTAAGTCGGACACGTTTCCAGTGAGGGTTGGACTCCGCCAAGGCTGCCCTTTGTCACCGATTCTGTTCATAATTTTTATGGACAGAATTTCTAGGCGCAGTCAAGGCGTTGAGGGGATCTGGTTTGGTGGCTGCAGGATTAGGTCTCTGCTTTTTGCAGATGATGTGGTCCTGATGGCTTCATCTGGCCAGGATCTTCAGCTCTCGCTGGATCGGTTCGCAGCCGAGTGTGAAGCGACTGGGATGAGAATCAGCACCTCCAAGTCCGAGTCCATGGTTCTCGCCCGGAAAAGGGTGGAATGCCATCTTCGGGTTGGGGAGGAGACCCTGCCCCAAGTGGAGGAGTTGAAGTACCTCGGAGTCTTGTTCACGAGTGAGGGAAGAGTGGATCGTGAGATCGACAGGCGGATCGGTGCGGCATCTTCAGTAATGCGGACGCTGTATCGATCCGTTGTGGTGAAGAAGGAGCTGAGCCGGAAGGCAAAGCTCCCAATTTACCGGTCAATCTACGTTCCCATCCTCACCTATGGTCATGAGCTTTGGGTTATGACCGAAAGGACAAGATCACGGGTACAAGCGGCCGAAATGAGTTTCCTCCGTCGGGTGGCAGGGCTCTCCTTTAGAGATAGGGTGAGAAGCTCTGTCATCCGGGGGGAGCTCAAAGTAAAGCCGCTGCTCCTCCACATTGAGAGGAGCCAGATGAGGTGGTTCGGGCATCTGGTCAGGATGCCACCCGATCGCCTCCCTCGGGAGGTGTTTAGGGCACGTCCGACCGGTAGGAGGCCACGGGGAAGACCCAGGACACGCTGGGAAGACTATGTCTCCCGGCTGGCCTGGGAACGCCTCGGGATCCCCCGGGAGGAGCTGGACTAAGTGGCTGGGGAGAGGGAAGTCTGGGCTTCCCTGCTTAGGCTGCTGCCCCCGCGACCCGACCTTGGATAAGCGGAAGAAGATGGATGGATGGATGGATTAATGAAGTACAGTACAGGCCAACATTTTGGACACATTTTCTCATTCAATACGTTTTTGTTTTTTTCATGACTATTTACATTGTAGATTGTCACTGAAGGCATCAAAACTATGAATGAACACATTTGGAGTTATGTACTTAACAAAAAAAGCTGAAATAACTTAAAACTTGTTTTATATTCTAGTTTCTTCAAAATAGCCACCCTTTGCTCTCATTACTTCTTTGCACACTCCTGGCATTCTCTCCATGAGCTTCAAGCACACCTGTGAAGTGAAAACCATTTCAGGTGACTACCTCTTCAAGCTCATGGAGAGAATGCCAGGAGTGTGCAAAGAAGTAATGAGAGCAAAGGGTGGCTATTTTGAAGAAACTAGAATATAAAACATGTTTTCAGTTATTTTCCCTGTTTTTGTTAAGTACATAACTCCACATGTGATCATTTATAGTTTTGATGCCTTCAGTGACAATCTACAATGTAAATAGTCATGAAAATAAAGAAAACACATTGAATGAGAAGGTGTGTCCAAACATTTGGCCTGTACTGTATATTAGATGTAACACTAACAACTTTTTTCTGTGTCACTTATAAAACAAAAGCTAAAATAGCAATGTTTTTGTCAAGTAGCTTAGCATATACTGATGTACATTGAATTGGTTTTATTGTTACAAATGTATCAAAGTGGCCCCCACATTCTTGCATCTCCCTACTGAAGGAGAGTGAAGGGAATGCAATGAGTAAACAGCCAGCTATTTAAGTTGAAGTTGCATCGGTTTGCCTTTTTTTAATTAACCGATGCATATTGTGTTCCCCATAGGCTGCTGATAGTGGAAAGTCGGCCTCCCAGCACCACTCTCTCTTGGTGGCAGCCAACCAAGCAGCAGTGATCAGTGCAGCCAAGAGTGCCAGCGCTGCAGGAGGAGCAAGCGGCTGTAGCCTGTCAAAGTCCGCTGCGGCCACCTTGGTCAAAGGCTGCGCTACGTCTTCTGCCAAAAGTGTCGTCGGTTCACCCGGCGCTGCAGTAACAGTCGCCAAAGGCCTCACCACCATGCCGGTGATCGGCATGGTCACAGGTACAAGCGTGGGGTCTGTGGCCAGCGTACCCAAAAGCGGTAGCACATCGCTGGTCACAGCATCATCGCTAGTTAGCGGCATGGCGGCATCTGCGGTAGGAGGAAAGACTGGTGCAGCTCTATCAGGTAAAAGCTGAAAGAAGCTCACCACAAATGTTCTAATGCTGAATTGATCAAACCCAATTGTGTTGTATCAGGCATGCTGAAAATCCACTCTGGAGGTTCTAACTCGCAGCAGACGGTTTTGACCATCCCAGCGAACCAGCTCAAGCAGCTTGGCGTAGCCAGTGGCTCTGGTGGGCTGCAAACCATACTCATGCCTGTTGGCAAAGGTAAAACGGCACTGGTCCCAGATTAGTCAAAGAAATCCTTAGTTCCGCAAATAATCGCTAAAATTGCTTAATGTGTTTCTTGACTCCAACTTGTATGTGGAGGGGTGAAAGTTGGCATGTGTTTCCTTTCTTTCACTTTTCATCTAAGTGCAAATCTTGTATTTGCTTCCTTCATTTGTGTGTCCTGTTGTGTGCACAGTGGTGTCTAAAGGCTCCTCTTCTCATTCTTTACCCATCACCAAAACCACCCCTGGAGCAGCGGGAGTCTCCCCAAGTCCTTTTAGCCGCGCCTCCCCCTCCCTTGCCCTGCCTCTGGTACAAGGTGAGAAGGGTTTTTTTCCCTTCCCTCCCAGTCTTCCCTCTGCTCTGTCATTTCTTTTTCCACCTTTTCTTATATTCATAACTTCCAATTGTCAGGAGGAGCCTGCAATTTGCATGTAATGGCAAACAAATACTTCCCAATCTGTATTGTTAATGTAATCAGGTAATTGGCGTTTGTCTTTGAATGTTCTGATCTCCTTTTTCCATGTCCGTGTCGTGTTCAATAGAATAGCTCAGTTTATATTCTACATACAGCATCTTTGTTGCTGGCAGCCAAGTAGTGTACTCCATTATGCCTCTTCAAGACTTTATTCATCAACAATTAATTCTACAAAAGGGGTGCCCATTACGTCGCTCGTGAGCTACTGGTCGATGGCGGAGGGTGTGTCAGTTGACCGCCAGTCACGCATTAAAAAAATAGACCTAAAAATTAGCAATCATCAATCTTCACCAAGACGTCACTTTCGTCACTTGATTGACATTCACGGCACCCAAGGGTCTTGTGAGATGACGCTGGCTGTGCCAGATCATTATTAAGAAAAAATGACCGACAGGAAGGTGAGAAACAATTTTTATTTCAACAGACACTCGCGCCGTACCTGCTGTCAAAACTCTAAAGACCTACTGCACAGTCCCTGTCTTCACAATAAAAGCCCTGCTTCATCCTGCCTTTGCTCACAAAATAAGAGTGTCAGAAAGCTGGCGCGCACAAGCTCGCAAGCTACGGAGTTTGCCGCAAATGTATTTTTTGTCAAGTGTGTAAACAAAAAAAGAGTGTGGAAACTGGACAAATGAGATGGCAAAAAGCAACCACTGTCATGTGGTATTGGACAGAAAGGAGGACTTTTTTTCTCCTCCATTTGAAAATGTGGACATTATCATCACTACTGTCTGATTCCAATCAATGCAAGTCATCAGAATCAGGTAATACACCAACTTATATTCTTGTCTTCATGAAAGAAAGGAATGTTAAACATGCTTGTATTATCAATAAACACATTTAACTTGTTAACAAAAACCTCTCTTTCATAAATAAATCAATATAAATTATATATATGAATGAGGTAGATCCCCTCCAATTGGTCAATTGAAAAGTAGCCAGCCTGCAGAAAAAGTGTGGGCACCCCTGTTCTACACAATCAACTTTTAAACACTCTATTCCATGTCTTGCACAGCCATTGACTATACAGAGTTGTATTTCTCTAAACAAATGCCTCCAAACCAGCCAGATCTCCAAGGTTTAACTGAAATGAAGGACACGTTATTTTCTGCCGCCACAGTGAAGACAGAGCCAGGCACATCTGTCACAGCTGGTCCTTCATCCCCAGCAACTGCCCCTCTCTCCACGTCTGCTCACGTTAGCCCTGCAGCTACCATGGTCAAGCAAGAGCAAGGCGCCGATCATTCTACGCATGACCTCATCAAGTATGTATGCCTGCTTTTCTCTGTTACTTTAAAGTACTCACAGGGGGAAAATAGTGTTTAAACTTGTGCAGTCGCTCATTAATCAGAATGTGATGGATTATCTCGGCTAATTAGCGGATAATTAATTGCTCTTTTCGCAGCACGGAGCACATAGAGACCATGATGCAGTTGCTGACAGCTGTGGTGAAGAAGTTCCCTCTCATTGTGCCAGATAAGTGTAAGCCAGACTTTCACTGCTGCTCATTTGGTTTCATTGAACACAAATTTGATATTAAAATACAAACTGTAAGTGCAGTGTTATAGATTTTGACTCTTGGTTTCTTCTGTGCCTATTTAGCTGAAGACTCGCATCCATTCTGTGCCTCTTCAACAGAACAATATTATTCTTGGAATATTGGAAAGCGCAGGGCATCAGAGGTGGGTTATCGACCCTTAACAGCACTACATGGACCACCACTTGATTGATAATAAGTAAACTTGTCTTCCAAGTCAGGCTGTCATTAAATATGCTCATACATCAAGGTGCTAGCACTTAAAATGCCTTGTTCTACTGTTTTTCTAACGCCTGTAGTTTTCAAGAGTATGCAGATTTTTTTGGTTTTGTCTTGCGCTGCACACCTGAGTCAGCAAGCTTTCTGCTTGCCTCATGTCCTCACATCTATCTGGTCAGATGTCTGACCTCATTTTTTTTTAATGGATGCATTAATGCCATGTTGTGGCAGACT